>NW_026590062.1:29842179-29873583 GCF_907164565.1 Psammomys obesus
TGTGTGTGTGTGTGTGTGTGTGTGTGTGTGTGTGTGTGTGTGTGTGTGTATGTTGCTGGGGCTAGAACCCAGAAATTTTTACATACTACTAGGCAAGTGCTTTACCAGTGAGCTACACATACTCTGCTTTGGTTGTTTGTCTTTTGACTATCAACTCAGAGCCGAGCACTTTCTGTTTTCTTTATTATGATAACCTGATGAGATAGTGTCTGTTATTTAGCATACTCTCTAAATAAGGGAGCTTGCACAGAGGATAGTTACCTAGTTAATAAGTGGTAGAAGTATAGAATTCAAATACAGAGCTTCCTCTTTTCCTTCCTTCCTCCCTCCTTCCCTTCATCATTTCTTCTTCCCCTTTTTCTTC
This sequence comes from Psammomys obesus, assembly GCF_907164565.1. NCBI lineage: Eukaryota > Metazoa > Chordata > Mammalia > Rodentia > Muridae > Psammomys > Psammomys obesus. The sequence goes on from NW_026590062.1 coordinate 29,842,544, forward strand.
CTTCCCTTCCTCCCTCTCCCCTTTTTTCTATCTTTGAGATGGAGTTAGCCCAGGCTAACTAGGGCTTAGAATACCTTGAACCCCTGATCTTCCTGTTTTTGCCTCTGGAGTGCTAGTATTATAGGCCTCTTTGACACTGTTCTGGTTTACCCAGTTATATGGGTTGAACCCAAGGCATCTTGCATGTAGGGCCAGCACTCTGCAAACTGAAATACATCGCCAGGCCAGGTTGTTCTGTTTTGATTAAGGTATCACGTTCATGCTGTAAGAATGGCTGGGTGACCAAACCCACAGACATTTGTGATAAAAGGTTTGAGTATTTCTTTTCTAAAATGGCTTGATATCAGATGTAAGTCACTGTCTGCCTGTATCTGTGTGTGTGTGTGTGTGTGTGTGTGTGTGTGTGTATCTGTCTTTCTATTTCTTGATTTTCTATCTTTCTGCCCTTCTGTGTCTCTTTGTCTTTCTGCTTCTGTCTCTCACTTTTTCTCTAATACTCTCTTGTATCTGTCTTTCTCTTTCTCTCTGCCTGTCTCAGTCTCTATGTCTCTCCCCTTCCCTTCCTCCCTTCCATTTTTCCTCCTTCTACTTTTTTCTCTTCATTTTTTGAGAAGAGGGTAGCTTTAGCCTGGAACTTGCCAGGTAGACTGTGGGTGTCAGGGTTACTGCAATCCCTTCTGCTTCTGGCTCCTAAGTACTGGGATTAGATGTTTTCACTGCCACGTGCAGCTCAGATGTCAATTTTTTTCTTTTAGATTTTAGAAAAGCCTCAGCCCTGTAATCTGAAGTCTGAGATACTCTAGGGTCCAAACACTTCATCATTTTACCTGTGCTCAAAGCAGGTGGGGGTTTGAATCACTCCAGTTTTGGAATTTCAAATTCTTATTCTTAACTGAAACTCTAAAGTTGGGAAGGTTGAAGTTTCATATAAGACTGCTTATTTTTTGGTCATAAATATAAAACAGTGAGAATCAACTAAATGCAGTTTGTCCTGTTTCCCACTCCCCAACATTAACAGAGTCCTGTTCTATCACTGTGAGGACATCAGAATATAGAATACAATGATAGTTGATTTCTATGACTCTGGGAATCCATATCACCTTGTATTCTATAGTAATATCTTCAGTTTTTGTTTGTTTGTTTGTTTGTTTGTTTGTTTGTTTTTAAACTGAGCTACTCTCCTTGTATGGCATCTGGGTGATTTTTATCTCTCTCTCTCTCTCTTTTTTAATCTTTTGTTTGTTTGTTTTTGTTGTTATGTTTTTGGAGACAGGGCTTCTTTTTATAGTCCTGGCTGTCCTAGAACTCTCTCTGTAGACCAGGTTGGCCTTGAACTCAGAGATCTGCCTGACTCTGTCTCCCTGAGTGCTGGGATTAAAGGCATGTACCACCACCACCTAGCAATTTTTTTCTTTCTTAATTTGCAAGTAGAATGTGATTGGAATGGGACTGCAAAGGTAGTAGAGAATATTAGCAAAGACTTAATAGCACATATACAAATGTGGTGGTATTGCCTTTCTTTTCTTTTGTGAACCTATAAACTATTGGCTTTCTTTTTGTTTGTCACTTTCTCTTCATAATGTGAATAGCTAGAAGTGAAATGAAATAAATAGTTATTTTTACAGTATTATCGTTAGTCAAGGCACCTTATGACTGGTTCTCTATTTGTTTCAGTGAACAGTCTGTCCCGCTCCAAGTATTGTTAAGCCAGGAGGCACAGCTGGGACCCTGCAAGGATACAGAGTTTGGGACCAGTTCTTCTTTCTTCCACTTACCTGCTTCCTGCCATGAGTCACACTCATCGCTCACTCCACAGTCAACTGTTTCACAGCACAGTCCCCCTAGTAGATCTTCTTCGAAGCTTCTGACGGCCTTTGAGGTGGACAGCATCAATCATTCTGCATTCCACAGGCAGGGTTTACTTGAAGCAGCAGGTAGAATTGAGATGAATTCTCAGCATGAATGCCTGCCATTGGATGCCCTTGATGATAAGCTACAAGGCTGCAGGGACAACAACATCAGCTGCAACAGACTCCCACCACAAGAAGGAAGGGACATAGCTCAGGGTCAGCTGTTTGAAGAAAAGAAGGATGATGTTGACTTATCCATGGGGATGCCTTGGTCACATTCAACAGGTGAACCCACTTCTGAGAGAGTTTTACATAGCCTAAATAGTCCTTCAAGTTCATCAGCTCAGCCTAGTATTCCTCCTTGCAGAGCCATCCACCCCATAATGTCTGCTGCTTCGTCACCTGGCCTTCATGCTACTGACCCCATGCAGAAACTTAACCAACATCTCCAAGCCCAAAGTCTCCAAACTTCATTGACTTCAAAAGTGGTCAGAGGCAGTGAGGAACCTTATAGGCCAGAGTTCCCCAGTACAAAAGGACTTGTCCGCTCACTGGCAGAGCAGTTCCAGAAGATGCAGAGTACCTCCATGACGGATGTTATAGGTTTCCAGGATCAAAGTTTGCCAACTGGTCTAAGGAAGAACTCTTCTCCTTCTGATGTTATGGTTCCATTACCCCAAGGTCCAGGAAAAGACCACTGTCACTGGGTAAAACAGACCCCTTCTTTAGATGGGAGAGAAAGACTGTCCTGCTTGGAAGAGCCTGCAGATCATCCTTCTCTTGCCATGGACTCTGGGCTTTCCAAAGGTGAAACCTCTAGGAGAGGACAGCCCAGGTTGGCTGAGCCAGATACACACCCTGGAAAGCTATCCCAAATGACAGATACTAGGCCCAAGGAGCTGGGTAATAGTGTCAATTTGGGGACTTCTTTACCTTTGGATTCTTGGGTAAATGTCACAAGGTTCTGTGATTCTCAGATTAAACACAGGGGCCCTGGGCCAGGAGTCAAGGCCTCCTCCCATGATTCCCATACATGTGTAACCTACCCAGAGAGGAATCACATCCTTTTGCATCCACACTGGAACCAAGACACAGAGCAAGAGACTTCTGAACTGGAGTCTCTCTACCAAGCCAGTCTTCAGGCCTCTCAAACTGGCTGTTTTGAATGGAGGTCGCAGGATGTGGCTTTGCAGCCACATAACCCAACAGGTAAGAAATACAACTACTGGAGGGGGTCATGTCAAAACTGAAAGCCAGAGACCACGGTCAAAGGAGAGGTAGTATTCTGTTACAGCATTGTTAGCTTACTTAGAGGCAATCAAACCTCTGATTTTCCTCATAAAGCCTTCTGGACAAGGGTGAGGCATTTTTTTCCCCCTGGTCAGAATTGAGATGGGGTCAGTCTTGTCATTTTAAGAAAGTGACCACTTAAGTATTGGCTTGTGGGCTCTCCAGAATGTAGTGTAAAGTAGTGGTTTGCAATCTTTGAAAGTGAGTTAGACTAAATGGGGAAGTCTGAGAAGAGTCTACTCTTTCTGTGTTTCAGACGTTAAACTGATCCAAGATTCAGGTTCTAGCTTCATCTTGCAACACTAAACCAAGCCTGTACTGTGACATTTTCTTATTTTACTGAGCTAGCAACATCAAGGACTCCCCTGGATCTTCCAGGGACTTCTGTGTGTGTTCCTTGGATACTAAATAGACATTAATTAATACTAAGATAAATTTCTGATCTGCATTCTATATAGACTTTATAATAACAAAATAAGTACTCTTTATGTGCACAAGACAGATTAATTTAGAAATATTTTAATGCATGAAGAAAGGCTGGAATCTGCTTCACCAAGCTTTCTTCTAATGTAAGAGAAAAAATATGCAAACATTAAGTTAAAATTGAGTGTTTTACAAATAATAGATCATGCTGTTGAGATTGTTTAGTGGGCAGTAGCACTTTCTGCACAAATCTAGTGACTTGAACTCGACTTTCATAACCTACATAAAGGTGGAAAGAGAGGATCTTCCATCTCTCTAATTGGCTCAATGATTAAGAATACTTTCTGCTCTGCCAAACTACATGGGCTCAATTTCCAGAACCGACATGGTTGTTCACAACTGATGCCCTCTTTTGGTCTTTGAGAGAACTGTATGCATGTGGTACAGATGACTCAGTGGCTGAGAGCACTGGCTGCTCTTCCAGAAGACTTGGCTTCAAATCCTAGCACTCATATGCCCGATCACAACTATCTAACTCCAGTTCCAAAGGATCCATCAATCTCACACAGACATACATGTACACCAAACACCAAATGTACATAAATTTTTTTTAAAAAATATTAAAAAAAAGAAAAGATGGACAGAGAACTGACTTTACAAAGTTGTTCTTCCATATGCCTGCTACAGCATGTGCACCCCCATACTATATAGATCTAGATATACCCACATCGTAGATACACAGAAAAGTAAATACAATACATAAACAATGCATCACAACATTAAACTATTGGATGTTAAACATAGAAAACAAAACCAGAAAACTCTTACACTACTTAAAATAAAACCAAGTGTGGTAGCATCCACCTTTAATCCCAGCACTAAGGGGGCAAAGGCAGGTGAATCTCTTTGAGTTTGAACCCAGCTTCAAACTCTACATATTGAGTTCCAGGACAGCCAGGGCTACATTCACAGAGAGACTCTGTTTCAAACAAACAACAACTTAAAATAACACTTCTCATTGTAGGTAATTCTAAAAATGTATAAACTAGCAATTTCTTTTCCTATTACAAAAAAAAAAAAAAAAAACCTGACAAGCAGCTTAAGGAATGAAGGACTTATTTTGGCTCATAGTTCAAGTCTATCATGGTGGGGACTTGAAGGCTGTAGGAACTTGAAGCATCAGGTCATAATACCCACAGTCAGGAAGCAGAGAGGAATGAATGCGTGCTGCTGCTCAGTTTCTTTTCTCCACTTACATAGTCTTGAGACTCCAGCCAGGAAAAAGTGCTTCCCACAGCGGTTGTTTGCATTTTGTTTTGAGAACGGTTTGAGTGCATGAGAGACCCAGTGGGCTGGGCAGTAACTTGAATACTGCTTAACCTACTCCAATGTTTTTGTGAGTTTATCTTGGTCCTGTTTTGTTTTGAGATTGTCTCACTGCATCAGCCAGGCTGGTACTGAAACTCATTATATGGCCCAAACTATCCTCAGATTTATGGGGACCTGCTTACCCCCATAAATTGTGGGATTCAAGGCAAATATCAGCTTACCACAACCTGTTTTTAAGTTTATGGGTATTTTGCCTGCATGTATGTCTACATACCACGTGCATACCATGTACCTACAGACCAGGAGAGGACATGGGGACTCCTAGAAGTGGAGTCACAGATGGTTGGTGCTGGGAATCAAACCTACGTCTTCTATAAGAGCAACCAATGTTCTACACTGCCCATCACAACCAGTTTTAAAGAAAATTCACCACCTTCCAAAGAAGTCTCCAATCCAGCAGCAGTTTTGGTTCTCATGTCTTTTATCCTTCTCCCTTGCACAAGTGTTTCCTGCTCTGCTCTGTACATTTCTTATAAATAAAATCAGTGTTTAGTGACCTCATTAATTCTTACATATTAGTTCCTGAAGAATTATGTAAACTCTGCCTTTGTTCTATTTTCTATAATTTTTAACACTTTCAGCTTGCATAGAAATCATTTTGTTCATGTTTATTAAAACATTAAGAGTAGCTCTTGTTAAGAAAATTATAGGCCAGATGTGGTGTTGCACATCTTTAATCCCAGCACTTGGCAGGCAGGGACAGGGAGATCCTTGTGTGTTCCAGGCGAGTCTGATGTACACAGTGAGTTCCAAGTCGGCCAGGCTTACATAGTGAGCTGTTTCAAAAAGCAAGAAAAGAAAAGAAAAAATTTAATGTATTGAAAAGAATACGAATGTGAATGTTATAATTAAACCCCCAGGTACTTATTACCAGTTTCCATGGTGATTAGCTTGGCACTTTATGAACAAAAGGCCAATTTTGATTTGGCCATAACACCTCCACACATACTTTTCCTTCCTCACAAGATTTTTATTTTTTTCCCGTAAGATTGTTATCAACTAAAATGTGCTTAGTCACATTGGTGCCATTATAATAGAACTGTGTAGTGCATTGCTTATAAGTTCTTAGTATGATAGTTCTAAAAAAAAAAAAACCTGTTTGGATATACAAAAGCTGGTTGTTTCATTATAGTTACCTCCAGCATTCAGTATAGTAACATGTTGTACAGGTTGAGAAATAAGCTATGTTTCTGTGTACTTGTTTATTTTAAAACATATTGGGCAGTATATTATTTCATTTTAAAAACACATTTATGGGGATTGAGAAGTAGCTAAGCGGTTAAATCATCGGGTGCTCTTTGAGAGTACTCGGGTTCAGTTCTCAGCACCCACACTGTGGCTCACAACCGAATGTAATGCCAATTCCAGGGAATCTGATACCTTATTCTGTATCCACAGGCATATGTGGAGGCAAAACACCCATACACATAAAGAAAAAGTTTTAAGTGACTTGAGTTTGTTGAATCTAAAGATTTAAGAGGTAAATTTCTAAAATCAGAAAAAAATGAGAAAAGCTGACCTGGATTTGACAACAATTTCTTAGAAATGGCACCAAGAAAATAGGCAATAGATGGAAAAAATAAGATAAACTATGCTATATCTAAGTTTAAAACGGTGTGCATCAAAGAACATTATTGACATATAGGTCTACATTAGAGCATGTAGCTAATTAGCATGCTTGAGGCCTTGGGCTCAATTTCCAAGACCATAGAAAAGTAAAATTAAGAAAGGTTGCTATATGGGACTTAGGAGATGGGTTAGTGACTTAGAGCAGTGGTGGCTTTTTACACAGACTCAAGTTCAATTCCCAGCAACCACATGACAGCTCGCAACCATCTGTAACTCCAGTTCCAGGAAATCCAATGCCCTTTTTTGTGTGGCTACTGCACATAAGTGCTACACAGATATATGTAGACATAACACGCATACGTTTAAAATAATAAAATAATAAAGGGCTGGAGAGATGGCTCAGAGGTTAAAAGCACTGGCTGTTCTTGCAGAGGTCCTGAGTTCAGTTCCCAGCAACCACATGGTAGCTCACAACCATCTATAAATGAGGTTCTGGTGCCTTGTTCTAATGTGAAGGCATACATGCAGATATTGTATAAATAAAGTAATACAACATAAAAAATAAAACTCTGTGTGTGTGTGTGTGTGTGTGTGTGTGTTTGTGTGTGTGTGTGTGTGTGTGTCTCAGCACAGGTATGTTCAGTGGACAACCTGTCCCAGTTGACATGCAGTACTTATGGAGGGCAGAAGAGGGAGTCATAGTCTTAGCACAGGAGTTACAGATTGTTGTAAATTACTGTATGGGAACCCAACCCAAGTCTTCTAGACACCTAGTCAGTGCCCTTAACCGCTATGCCATTTCTCCAATCTTTATTTAAAAAGTTTTGATAGAGTGTGGTGTAGCTCGGATCGGCCGTGGACTTCTTTATCCTCCTGCCTCTACCTCACAAGCACTGAAATTACAGTTGTAAGCCACCACACCAGGCTACATTTTAAATTTATTTATTTGTTAGAAGAGCTTTTAAAGTAAAAATTTCTGCTTGGCAGTGGTGCACGCCTTTAATCCCAGCACTGCAGAAGCTGGGACAGGTAGTTCTTTGAGTTTGAGGTCAGTCTGGTCTACAGAGCAAGTTCCAGGACAGCCAGGGCTACCCAGGGAATCCCTGTCTCAGAAAAACAATAAAAATGAGAGAGAGAGAGAGAGGGGGGGGGGGATCGCAAGGTTCAGCCAGAAACATTCTGAGTCAGATTTGTCGTGAGGCTTAGGAAGTTGGTGTCTTGTCTTTGTCCTATAGCTATCCCCCTTTTTCCACACACTGAAGGTCGAACCCCCAGAGTTTCATGTATGTTAAGCAAGTGTTATACAACCGAATTATAGCCACATTCCCTGAGAAGGTATAATTTTTAAAGCTCTCAGATGAATCAGTACTATTATGAGAACCAATGCATTAACTAGAAATGTTAAAAACAACTGATCTAGAATATTTACAGTACCAGTATACTCAAGCTGTGTGTGTGAGAGACACATGTACATGTGGCAAAGTGTCATATCCAGACACGAATTGGTATATGTATATATATATTGATACATACACACACACACACACACACACAGACACACACACACACACACATATATATATGTATGTATGTCAAATATAGGTCAAAGGCAGGTACTTTTTCACAAGACTTAATTAGTTGGATTGGGAAAGAGCCCCTTGTGTGTGGAGGCTCATATATCCAATTTAGAGCAGTATTAATGGTTGTTTATAATATAAGCAACTGAGAAAAGCTAGGAGTAAGTGGGGATAAAAGAATATTTCACATGCCAAATATTCCTGAAGTGATCCTTCTCAGATAGAGAGTGGGAGGGCATTAGAAGATAACAGAATAAATACTGTGCTGAACATTGAAAGACTTGAGTTTCGTTGATGGTTAAAACACTATCTATTAGATTCTGGGACTCATTTCCTTGTTATATCAAAGGAAGCAGGTTTGATTTACAATGACTATGATCATTTAAATTCTGAGCCAAACTGGAGATATTGTTTCCTTTCTTACCACAGTATGTTAGAAGATCACCATGTCAGATAGTTTCCTCTGTAGATTACAACTGTTAAGCCTGATTCTGAAAACAAAGCTAGTTTTATTCAGAAAAGAGAAATGTTGATGGATGGAGGATATTCAGCCGACTATACTTAGAATGCTTTTCCTAGGAATTTGTACAATAATTTTGATTTTTGTGGCCTATAGGAATTTTTCTATATTCTGAAATTTGCTCTTTATAGATTCAAGGATCATAGTGTATATTGGATTCATTCATAGATGCAGAGTAATTACTTAGTGAGAGAGCTATGCTTGTGTTTCCAGGCTCAGAGTTTGTGCTCTAAAGGAGAGATGGCTCCAACTTGTTTTTATGTGTTTCTTCCTTAGGCTCTGCAGATGGCGTGCGGAGGAGACTGCACTCAGCCCCAGGTCTCCATCCCTCAAAGACTCCAGCAACAGAATTGGAGCCTGTTCTTCATGAGCCAAGCACAGCGCCTGTCTCTCAGGTATCTGCCTCTAGTGTAAAGGTGCTGGACTCAGGTGGTGTGCTAAAAAAGAAAGTGTGCCAAGAGCAAGCGGAAGTGTGCTGGTAAGACAGAGAGGCTGGTCATTCGAGGCTGAAGGTCATGTGATCTGAGAGAGGTTAGCACATGGTGGCCACCTTTGAAATCTGATTTACATAACTGTGAGTTGTAACCAGTTTCCCACATCCCTGAGCACAGGAGCTGGTGGGGGAGAGCTCAGGTCTGCCTGTGTGTGTCTCTGTGAAGGCTGTAGCTTGTGGAGGCCTCAGTAGGGCATGTGGGGCAGATGCCTTCCACACAGTCTGAGTGACAGGCAGCCTTTGCTGAGGGAAGGAGGCTCAGGCCTCTTCCCATAATTTTGTTAGTAGAGTCCAGCTTGATCTGTTCAGAGCACCCTCCTCCTTGCTTTAAAAACAAACAAACAAACAAACAAATATGAAAATAAGTAAAAATACAATGTCAGTGAAAGTGCAGGGAGAAACTGAAAGTTGTCATTTCAGGGAAATTATGTACATTCACCCCAATTAGAACAATGGTCTTTATTTGCACAGGTATCTCCAGAGTTCAGAAGGGTGTTCCTTTCCTTGAGCAGCTTTGTGCTCCTTTTAAATGTGTCCTGGAATGTGAAGAGTTGTGTTAATTTGTGTTCATTTCTGACAAAATACCTGTGAAGACAAGGGAGGAAGGATTTATTTCAAGTTGTGGGTTAAGAGATTTCTTTCTGTGACTGATAGCTCCATTGCTTTGGGCCTGAGCCCAAGGCAGAACATACCTTAGAGAGGACATGTTGAAGGAGAGTTGCTTACCTCATGGCAGCCAGAAAACAGCACAGTGGCAGGTATACCACCTTTACTGCTTTGCTGCCTCCATTTAGTACAGACCTCTTACTAGCCGATTTACTAAGGTGTTCATGAGTGAATGAACTACCAGGGAAGCTGTCATTCTTATGGTCCAGTCACTTTGCAGTGATTGGATCTACAATTGTGGACCAGTTTTTGCAGTGTAAGCATTATGAGGAGAAGCTTTACATTCAAACTATAACAAGAGTTACAGAAGTCTTGAAAATAATCTGAGAAGCAAAAGCTGCTGATTGGGTGAGACTCGTGCTCATAAAAGAAAGGAGAAAGATGAGATGAAGCGCTGTTTCACCTTTTCTTCAGCTCAGTGCACAACTGAATGGGGTCTAGTAATTTTTAAATTGAAAGTAAAACATGTATTAACAAAGAAAAATGATTAAAAACTCCCCTTCTTGAGATTTTTCAATTTATTTTTATTTCACTTCTGTGTGTTGGGTTCTTTTGAGACAAGGTTTTGTTACGTACATAGCCACAGCTGTTCTCTATGTAGACCATGTTTGCTTTGAACGTAAGGTACCATCCTGTCTTAACCTTCAAATTTTGCCATCACTACACCAAGCAATAGAGATCAATCAACAGACTCAAATACTATCGTGTTGGCTAGGTTTATAGAAAATCTACTCTTCTGAGAATTTAAATAGACTTTTCTATAATTTTGTTACTATAGAGGTCAGGATAACAAAGCAATCTGCTTTGAAGCTTGTCCACCCACTCAGTTTGATAAAAATGTAAAAACAAGTTTGTTTGTTTTTTTTTACTTTATTATTGTTGCTGTTGTTTTTATTATTTATAGGGTCTCATTATGTACCCTGATTGGTGAACTCACTCTGTAGACCAGGTTGAACTCCACAGAGATCTGCCAGCTTCTGCCTCCAGAGTGCTGGGACGAAAAGAATGTGCCATCACACCAAGATTACTTAATTTTTTATTTGCAGTACCAGGACTGAACCAGGACCTCACATGCTGTCATCTAACTATATGCACTAAGTCTCTTAAAATGGGTTATAAATACATGGTACAATTAGAAAGGCTCAAAAGGATATACAGTGTAAACTGTCTGTGTCCTACCAGCCCTTCATATACAATTTTCCTCTCAAAAGAAAGTATAAAGGTTACTGAGTGTAAGTTCCTAAGTGAATGAACATTTTCTTTTCCTTCTCCTTTTCCTCCTCTCTTCTTCCTCCTCCTTTTCTTCCTCCTTATCTTTCTTCTCCTCTTCTCCTCCTTCTCTTTGAGAAAAGGTAGTTCCCTGACACAGCATTTGTTCTCATGTATTTTTTTCTTTATTTTTCCGTTTTTGTTTGTTTGTTTTTTTTGCGACAGTTTCTCTGTGTAGCCTTGGCTTTCCTGGAGTTGCTTTGTAGACCAAGCTGACCTTGAACTCACATCAATCTGCCTGCCTCTGCCTCCCTGAGTGCTGGGATTACAGGCATGTACAACTGATCCCGGCTTTCTTTTCTTTTTTCCTTTCCCTTTTTTTTTTTTTTTTTTTTTTTTTTTAGTGGTGGCGGGCAGGGAGGGAAAGAGAGATAGCTGGATGAGACATATGGGTTAGAAGTTAAGAATTGTATTGGGATTCCTTGCTACTGTAAAGAAGGAAAAGGATAGGAAATGGGCCATTATATACTTGTGAAGGGCATCACATTTAAGGTGGCTTTTTTTCTGAAGAAGCTAAAAACAATATAGGAAAGGTGGCAAGAGTTCAAGGGGAAAATGGGGAGTGTTATTCTATTAGAAATCCTTTCTCTGTGAAACACGTTCCTAAATATTATAAACATAGCTGATGATGTAACACAAATTCAGCCCTTGAATAGCTTGCAGCCTATTAAAGGAAACTAAATGTACTGGCATATAGACCGGTTCATTTAGCATATTATTTATTAAGTACTTACATTGTTTCAGATGTTAGGGATACTGAAATTAAATGTATCCCACTATAGGAAGAAAGACAATAAATAGCAAATGATATAACCCAAGACAGAGATAATTATGATAATGAATAGAATAAGTCAAGGGAATAAGGAGTTAAAGAGGCTGTGTGTTTCCTTGGGGCTGTTTTTGGTTAGGGTAGTAAGTCTTTGGGACGAATTAACATTTGATCAGAGATTCCAGTGATAAGAAGTTTTGGGCCATGTTACCATGTTCCTGGTATAGAAAAGCAGTGTAAAGGCCCGAGAGAGGATGGGTTTGTGTGCTTGAGAAAGATTAAGAAGGGCTGGGTTTGATGGTGCTTGCTTGTAATATTTATTTATACTTGTGAGACTGAGGCTGGAGGTGTTTGTTTTGTTTTGTTTTGTTTTGTTTTTAACCTTTTTAGTGTCTGGGTAGTGGTGGTGGTGGTGACAGAGGTGACAATACACACCTTTAATTCCAGCACTGGGGAGGCAAAGGCAGGTGGATCTGTGAGTTCAAGGGCAGATAGCCAGGGCTACACACAGAGAAATTCTGTCTCAAAAAAACAAACAAACAAAAATCCTTCTTAATAACTTATTTATTGGGCTGGAGAGCTGGCTCAGAGGTTAAGAGCACTGGCTCTTCCAAAGATTCTGAATGCAATTCCCAGCAACCACATGCTGACTCATAACCATCTATAGTGAGATCTGGTGCCCTCTTCTGGTTCCCAGGCATATATGTAGGCAGAATGCTATATAAATAATAAGTAAATATAACTTTGAAAACTTATTTATTAAATAAAACTTATTTATTAAATAAAAACTTATTTATTTATTATAACATTTATTTTATGTGCATTGGTAATTTGCCTGCATGTGTATCTACGTGAGCTGCCATGTGAGTGCTGGGAATTGAACCAGGGTCTTCTGGAGGAGCACCCAGTGCCCTTAACTGCTGTGCAATCTTTCCAGGCCCGTGAACCTTTCATTACTCCAGCCCTGATGCTGGAATGTTTTAAGTTTGAGCCAGCCTAGGTTACATAACAAGATGCTGTCTACAAAATAATAATTATAATAAGAATAAGGAAAAAGGGTATATAAAGGACACAGAGACAATACAGGATTAAGTGAGATCTGCTACACTGTGTCACATGGGACCTTATGACAAAATTAAGCAGGTAACAGGTGATGAGATGGTCGGATTTAAAGCTTCTCCAGCAGTCCAGGCAGATTTGCATATGAAATCCATGAGTAGAAATGTCTCTTTGGCAATGGCAAATGGCAGGAAGTTAAAGCAATACCAATGCTTATGTCTGAATGACTAGAAAAATGTACTAGGAGGAGGAATTTGGAAAACTGTTCATTCAATTTTGGATGCTTCAGTGTTTCTCATGGGAAAGGAAGTATTTCTCAGTCTTTATCACAAAAGTGAATGGAGCCCTGGCAGGACATAAGCAGCTGGGTATAGGAATGTGACATACAGAAGAGGGAGCTGTGAATTGGAGCTGTGGCAGGGCCGAGGTGGAGGAGAGTTCAGTTCTGTATTTCAGCAGGTAGTTTAGTGCCCAGTGTAGATTCCCTTGAGCCTCTTAGTCTGTTAAGATACCCACCCCCACTTCCTTCTCTTTCTCCTCTCCTGTCTTCTGTCTCATTTATTTTACGGGGGTGGGGGTAGCAGGGATTGAACCCAGGGTGGCCTACTCTACAGTTGAACTAAATCCCCAACCCCTATTTGGTTCATGGCTGTAGTTTCTTTTCTTTTCTTTTTTTTTTTTTTGAGATAGGGTATTGCTTGTATTGTCCAGACTGGCTTTGAACTCACTATGTGGGCCAAGCTAACTTTAAGCACTATGCAGTCCTGCTCAGTCTCCTGAGTACTGTGATTACACGTGAACATGTATCAGCATGCCCAGTTCTCAGCTCCTATTTTTACATTTCTATTTCAGTCTATTTAATTGTACTGTTAGCATTCAGGAGTTTGCTAAAGACCCAAATGGTGGACCTAGGAAGGTAGAAGATGTGATGTAAATGGTAGGAGAGGATCTTAGGAGTTTCCTAGGAAGGCCGACAGGTAATGAGGTGGGGTAATGCGAATCCCTCTCTAGAAAAGGTGTGTTGTACTCTAGTTCCTTCCCTTTCACCCTGCTTGCCTCACTGTGTTTATCCAACCACATCCTGCCATGTTAACCCTCATCTTTGTGTTTTTTTGTCTTGTCTCATTATAAGGATTCATCAAACGTGAGGAAAAAGACTTTGGAAACCGGGCACCATTGTTCCAGCTCCTCTTCCCTCCCTGTCATCCATGACCCTCCTGTATTTCTCCCTGATCCTAAACTCTACCCCCCCCAACCACAGTTCCTGTCCCCAGATGTCCTGATGCCCAGCATGGCAGGGGAGCCCTGTAGACCCCCAGGTAACACCCCCAAACTAATATTATCTGCTAAAATGTGATTCTTTTTCATGGTTAAATCAGTATACCTACTGGGAAAGTCGGGTGTCCCGAGGTGAAATGGAATAAGGGTATGAATTACTGTTTTAAGATCAAGCACTGATCTTTATAGAGTATGACTGAGTAAGTTTTTAGATACCATGCCTTGACTCATGAGTATGAACTGAACTGTTTTAATCAGGAAGGAAAAAGCTTTTAAGTGATGAAGTGTAGTTAATAACTAATCTTTATAATCCTCCTCCAAACTTAAGTGTCATCTCTTTTGGCTATTTTTCTCTCATGTTATTTGAAGTTGCAGCTGAGGGATGGTGTAGGGAGACAAAAGTGAATGGAAGACTGGGAAGACTCTGTACCTTGACAACCCGTGTCATACGTACAAACCCAGACAGTCGGGACGAAGATGGGCAGCACTATTCTGGCTTTCATTGACCTCCATAGGAAGATGCTCTTCTTTTACCCCTTACGGGTTTCACTTATGTTTTACATTTCTCAATGGGGAGAGAGGGCATATTACTGGTACTTGGTGGGTGTTGGACAAAGATGCTTTGAAACATCATGCAGTGCACAGGGCACCATGTGAACCTTAGTGAAGAATCACCAGCACACTGCGCCACAGTGCCAGAGCACAAGAAGTGTACAGAAGAGGCTTTCCACATTGTATACGATGCAAGGGTGCTATGAACAAAAGTGGAGATCTCAGAAACTGAATAAAGCTTTAAGTAGCGGCTCCCTAACGACAGTGAAGGCACCATGTTAAGAGAAGCCGAGTGAGCCAAAACAGACAGACAAACAAACAAGCAAACAAATCTAGGCAGGAGTGGTGCATGTCTTTAATCCCAGCACTCAGGAGACAGAGGCAGGCAAATCTCTGTGAGTTTGAGGGCAGCCTGGTCTACAGAGTGAGTTCAAGGAAAGCCAAGGCTACACAGAGAAACCTTGTTTCAACACTCCCCCAGAAAAGAATAAAATACAAATTAAAAAAAAGATAAGAAAACCCAAGAGAGATTTAGTGTAATTGCTGTAGGAGTCTGCCGGGGGAATATGTTTTTCTATTAAGTAGCCATCCTTGTGCACACATTCATTCATACATGTGTGTGCATGAGCGTGTGTTAGAGAAGGGTTACAGTGGAGGTAGGTATGGCAAAATCTAAGAGACTGTTTCCTTTTCCCACAAGAAAAGAGATTGATTTTGATGGAATATTTAGGGGTTTTTAGGGCTAAGGCTATAGCTTAATGGTAGAATGCTTGCCTAGCATGTGCAAGGCCCCGGGTTCAATACTGGCCCAATACTGAAAAAAAATGTCTTAAAAATGTGTGTATATATGTATGTTTTTGTATGTACATACACACACACACACACACACACACACATATGCACACACATACATATCAAGCCTTGGTTTCTTTTTTTCTCTTGTGTCTTTAGAGTTGGGCAAAAATATTCAGGAATCGTCCTTTAGGAAGGAGAATTATTTTCTAAAGATGCTCAGTCTTTGGGTTTCTTTTGTCTTCTCAGGAACTTCGAGGAGTGTCCAACAGTTTCTGGCTATGTGTGACAGGGATGAAACTCCCCAAGGGGTCAAGTACACAGGAAGGACTTTGAACTACCGAAGTCTACCTCATCGTTCCAGAACTGATGTTTCCTGGGGACCAGGGTCAGAGATCAACCAGCATGTTGGGGCCAGAGTCCTAACTATGCCAGCATGCAAGCCTCAGCTAACCTATATTGCCACAATACCAGAAAGACACCAGGGCCTTCAGATTCCTCATGCTCATTCCTGGGGGAATCTTTCCCATTCACCCTCCCATCGTTCTGCTGTTCACCCAGTGTCCCCACCATCCAGCAATCTTCATGTACCCCTTAGGTCAGCTTGGAATTCAGGTCCTGTTCTGGGGTCCCGAACACCTGGTCCTCGAAGAATAGATATGCCCCCAGATGATGACTGGAGACAGAGCAAATATCCCTCCCAGTATAGGCATAGGGTGACAGGCGAAGAGAGAATTATGTTTGTTCTATCAAATGCCCCTGAAAGAGAGCAGAACAGAGTGAGATTTTTACAGCACAGCAGGTGGTAATGGTCATCCTTAACCTTTCCTGGAGCTACACCTTTCTCTATAAAACTGTACTATGGCAGAGTGATACCTTTCATCTTGCCAATTATGCTAGTCTCATCTCAACATAGAATTGGCCATTTTAGCTTAGGCATCATATGCCTGTAATCCCAGCAGTTGGGAGGTAGAGACCAGAGAATTAGCAGGTCATGGTCAGAGACGAGACTGTGCGTTAAAAACAGAACAACCACAACAAAAGAATGATTGGTTTTCTTAAGGGTGTTTGCTTCCTCAAGAGGGGATTTTTGAAATTACAGCTTTAGAAGCTAGGGATGTAGCTCAGTTGGTAGAGTGTTTTCCTAACATGCACAAAGCCTGGGGTTATATCTTTAGCACTGTGTATAAAATTGGTCATGTTGGTATACAACTCTAATCCTAGCACTTGGAGGTGAAGGCAGGAAGATCGGAAGTTCAGGTTCATTCTTGGCTACATAGCAAGCTGTAGGCAGGTCCGGACTACATAAGACCCTATGGTGGCTTTAAAAATAACTAAATAACTAAATAAAAAAGAAAGCTCAAACTTTGGCTCCTCTAGCAAAAGGAAGCAGCTGATGCATACGGCTTCATTTGAGCTACTTTAAAGTTGAGCCTCTTTTATTATTCTGGACACTTAACTATTCCTTGGTGTTTAAAGTCATTTTATTCCTGGTACTTTTATGCCCCCAATCTGAGCCCCCATATTTCGGTCTCCACTATATTCCCAACTTAACCTCTTTGTTTATTCACCTGTCGCTGTAACCTAACTTTTTCTTCCCTACCTTCTAGCACTGGAGAGGGATATGTATCCCTGTAGTCAGGATTTTGACCACATCCATAAGGTATTATGATCTGCCAGCCTTCCTTGTGACTCAGACTTTAGGCCTAGAATGTGGAGCTGCCAATATATTTGCCCTTTGAACAGATGGAGTTGGGCACGCTAAAATACCCTCCTGCCCTCAGCAGCAGAGCCATTACTGCCATGCGCTTAGTCACCATGTAAACGCTCAGAGTTGGCTCATCTATTTTAGGGCAAAGCATACTGTTTTTGTAAAGTATTTTTCATTAATAAATCTATCAGATAGTTCTATTTAATCTCTTGTCTTTCACTTTTGTATGTTCTTTTCTTCTGGGGTAGGGAGGCCTGGACATTTATATGAAATGGCTTTTGACCAAGTGAAAGTGACTCACCAAAGAGGAGTTGAAAAATATACACTCACTGTTGGAGTCAATATATCCTTAATTGAGTCTTTTTCTTTTTGTATGGATGCTAGCGTGTTAACTATCCCTTTCCTGCCTGGGACACTCAATACATTACATACTTCATTCTTCCCCTGACTAAGGAAATTTTCTGGCCATTCAGATTACTCCGACAGACTGACTCCTGGTATAAACACCACTCTTGGTGCTTTTCCTGGCTACAGGTTTGTTAGGTGCCTTCCCTCCCTTGCCCTCTCCCTAGGGTCCTCTTCCTTTCCCCAAAAGAGTTAGGACATCTCTGTGATGAGATCTAGCCTTATCCAGGACACGATCCCGAAAGTGTCTTTCCTTTAAAAGGTATTTTGTAGTGGCTGAAGATAGTGCAGTGTTTAAGAGACTTAGGTTTAAATTGGACTTAGGTTCAGTTCCCAGCACCCACATGGCAGTTCACAACCTTCTATAGCTCCAGTTCCATGGAATATAACTTCCTCTTCTGCCCTCCATGGGGACTGAAAGCATATGGTGCACAGGCTTTTGTGCAGGCAAAACACATAGATACACAAAATCAAATTATTTTGTAGGTACCCTTTGCAACGAATGTCCATTGGGTTTTCTCTCCTTATTTATCCCAGATCTCAGGCTCATTGGTTGACACAAAGAAACAAAAGATTCTTGGACAGATTCTCAGCACATATTTTATTGAGTAATAGGACATGTAGAACTTTCTTGCTCTGTCCTATTTGCATCCTACAACATGTAGACACATGGGCCTTAGTAGATACGCTAGCCCTGAACCTTTCAACATATCTGGTGTTTCACACTCTTCTAGTCTTTTCTAGAAGTTGTAGTTACTTTGTATATTTATGAGTTACACACATGAAGGTCAAAGGATTAAGTTGTGGGAGTTGGTGCTCTCCTTCCACCTTGTGTACCCTCTGGTTCCATCATGGGGTTTAGTGGCATATGCCTTTACTATCTGAGCCATCTTACAATAACTAAGATGTTACTGATGGAACAGTCTGTTCTTGTTTCCTGACCTCATGGATGCTGGTTAACTTGGATCTGCTTCTATAAGTTGCCCAGGCTCAAAATTTGTGTATACACAAAGATAAGGAACTAGCTTTCAATTTTCTACCTACCTAGTCTGTGCTTTCCAATTTTTCCAATTATATATACTTTTTTGTTTTTTTTAAACAAGTTTTAGCAGAGGTCATACTTGAAGGAATCTATTCCTTCTTCCATTGTCTCCTTCCATCAAGGAACTTAGGTCACAGTCCTTGGCAGTAAGCACCTTTATTCATTGAACTATATCTCTCTGGGCTCAAATCTATTTTCTGAGTGAATTAAGAGAGAGGCCATGACCTTTTTCCAGGTGAATCTTAGATTTTTTGAATATCTCTTGGTTTGATTCCCTCACTTCCCCTGACTGGTTCTGGTTCCTAACTTAGGAACCAGACTTTTTCAGCTGAATTTATGTCCCTTTAGACTCTTCCAAACTCTAAAAGCAAGGGTCAGAATTATATGCCCCCACCCCCTTGTGAGACAAAGTCTCACTTTGTTACCCTGACCTTTTAGACCTAGTTAGACTAGAACTCAGAGTTCTGCCTCCTGAGGTATTGCATTAAAGGGCAAATTCCATTTTAAATGACAGTGGCACTTCTTTAGTCTCCAGTGCTTCTTTCATTCTTGTGTCCAGTCATAACATTATCACACAGGTTTTGTAGATAATTTGTCATATATTTATCTAGTAGTGAGAAAGTCTGAGATCTAACTACATGTCTGTATTTTCCTGGACTCCAAGGAGGCTAGAAAAATGTCCTTCTTGCATTCATCACAGCCCTTAAATCTAGTCTGCACCCTCTCTTTACTGTCACGTGTTTTGGTGTGCAAGGAATTTTTAGCTGATCCCTTGGCCTCCTCCGGTTCCTGTAGTAGCTTCAGTAATTTTACTCAGGTCCCTGGAGCCTGTCCCGCCCCCGCACGCGCGGTGCATGACGGTCTTAGCCCCTCTGAAGGGAAAGGGTCCGCCATGTTCCCCGGCGGCGCCGCCGCTTGGCTCTGGTAGCCGCCGCCCCCGCCCCCAACCCCGCCCGTCCCGGCACCTAGCCGAGCCCCGGGCCCAGCATGGCAGCCCCGGAGCCGGCCCGGGCCGCGCCGCCCCCGCCCCCGCCCCCGCCGCCCCCTCTTGGGGCCGACCGCGTCGTCAAAGGTGAGAGGTAGCCGAAGCCCTGGGGGCCTGGCGCGAGGCGCGGTGCGAGGGCGGGCGGGAGTCCGTCCCCTCCAGAGGGCCCGGCGGGGCGGGCGAGTGACTGGCTGTCTCCCTTGGGGAGTGGCCCCTGGGCGGGTCCCCGCTGGGCCGGGCTGAGGCGGCGGCTGCTCCCTCCGCCGGCTCCCGCTCTCCCTGCAGGCCGGGGCGGGGGTTCCGCGCGGGGCGCTGCCGTCGCGGGGCCCGGGCCGCCCGCCGCGGCGAGCCCTCTCCTTCCTGCCCTGCCTGTTACCGGCGGAGGCCCGCGGCCAGCTTCCGGCTCAGCCACAGCTGCCCTGCGGGCCTGCCCGGGCCCCCTGCGCAGCACGGCGTCGCGTGAACTCTCGCACTCGCCCGCTTCGGGCCCACGCCTGCTCCCGAGTGACAGTGCCTAGCGAGCGCCAGCCGCAGGGGGTTCGCGCTCGGCACTCAGGGGCCACCCCGCGCGGTGGTGAAATTGGGGGAACCATCTGGGGCTGGACAAGGGTGAAGGATCCAGGCGTCATTCAGGAACCCAGACTTTTAGCTGCAGGGCAGGGGAGAAAGCCGTATTCTAGAAGAAGGCAAAAAGTCGAATGTATAGGAAGTAGTAGTTACTTTAAAAACCGACAGCACTTATCCGAAAGGGTTACCTGTCGCCTTTAAACACAGGACACTCTTTTTTGAAGAAAAAGAAAAAGGTATCTTGGGCCAGGTATGAATTAATGGACGATTGTGTTTAAGATAGCAGATTTATTTAAAATAGAGACATTGAGAGGCTGTTCCTTAGGAGTCCAAGCTCTCTTTGGAGAGAGCCCATCTACCACACTAACACTGTGGATATTAGTAAGAACTTGAAATTATTTTTCTTTACTGTGTAGTCGGTACGCAGAAATCATAAAATAAGATTTTCGTTTAGATTATGTTTATTTTTAAATGCATTTTAATTTTCAAGTTCAGTTTCTTAGACTGTCACAATGTTTAAACACAGTTAGCTCAATTTTAAACTGTGGCCCTGATTTGCCATTAAAATATTTTAAAACAGATCCGTTTTTCCTTTGTGTGTGTTTGTGTTTTGGTTTTTGTGACAGATGTTCTCTGAGTAGCCCTGGCCATCCTGGAAAGTACTCTGTAGACCAGGCTGGCCTTGAACTCAGCGATCTGCTTGCCTCTGCCTTCCAAGTGCTTGGATTAAAGATGTGTGTTTTCTTTTTTTCAATCTTTTGGCTCTTAAAAGAATGACACGTATGTTTGAACCTAGGCTTATGTGCTTAGGTTAGCCATTAGAATGAGCCAAACCGTTTATGAACTTTTTCTGAGATTTTTTATTTTTCTTTAAGGGAAGAGAGAAGATCAGTTATTGACCCTATCAAATTCTGTAGTTTTATAGGAGGAGTTTGAAACAGAGGCCATTGCCTGCCTCTTCGTTTTCTTAAATATATTTCCTGTATGTTCATTTCTCTGGGTATTTTTTACCAGAATAATAGCTCAGGTAACTAGTTACATACTCAAATCATGTATTTATGCTGTCTTCATGTGAATCTTGTTTCTTGTCATATATGTTGTAATGTTTTTTCCATACTGCTTTTTAATGAAGGAAAAATGAGCATAAGGCAGATTCCATAGAGGTAAATTTTGAGTCCAAAACATAGCCATTTACAGTTTATTGGTTTGAAATAACTATTTTCTTCATAGGAAAGAAGCTTGTTTGGTAATTTTCAGTTATAAAGCTTATGCTTAACATATCTTATATGTTAGTTGTATCTTCTTTATGGAGACAACTTTTGTTTCCTTGTGGAATTTGTTAGAATTCCTGATCCTGTGATGGCACATGCTTTTAATCCCGCCAGTCTGGAGGCAGAGGCAGGAGAATTGTTAATTTTCAGGCCAGTCTGGTCTACATAGTAAGTTCCAGGCTAGCCAGAGCTACATAATGCAACCCCATCTTAAAAGATAAAACGACAACAGTAACACAAAAATAAAGCTCAGATTTCATTTATGTCCAGGATATTGTTCTAGCTTTGCATATATGCTATTCCATAAGATTGTTTTGAGAAACTGTCATTAGTATTGACTACAAGTCTCGTTGGAACTTTATCTTTGTGTCTTTAAAATTTTAGTCTTGATGCTTATATCCTAAAGACCTGTCTTATGAATATGTATTTTTTTTAAAGATTGATTTTATTTTATGCGTACAGATGTTTTGCTTGTATATTACATATGTGTACCATATGTGTGTGGTACTTCAGGGGGCCAGAAGAGGATGTCAGATCTTACGGAACTAGAGTTACAGAAGGATTAAGCAGCCATATTGGTATTAAAAAGCCAACAGTGAATGCTCTTAACATTTCAAATTCCCAGGCACGTAGGTTTTTAGGAGAATATAGAATTTTCTGTTTACTGTCACATTAAGGAAATTCACTTGTAAGTTTAGGAGATTTTAATACTATAGTGAGTCATTTATAAATGTCATGAGCCTGTCACTAAACTTGTTAATAGTAATTCTATTTCAATGGTTGTGGATAATTGGGGTTCTTGGTTAGTTATATCCAGCTACTGAATCAAAGCAAACTTTTCATTAGAAATTTAATAGAAGCCAGGCATGGTGGAGCATGCCTCTAATCCCAGCACTCAGGGAGGCAGAGCCAGGCAGATCTCTAAGAGTTTGAGGCCAGCCTGGTATACAAAGTGAGTCCAGGACAGCCAAGGCTACACAGAAAAATTCTGTCTCAAAAACCAAACCAAAACAACAAAAATTAATAGAGGCTGGTCCCATGTACTGCTTTTACAGAAAACCAGAATTCTATTCTCAGCATCTGTATCAAACAGCCTACAGCTTTCAAGTCCAATTTCAGAGGAGCTGATGCCCTCTTTTGTGCTCCATGGGAAACTGCATTCATAGGCATATACCCCCCCCCCACATTTGCATGCATGTGATTAAAAATAAAAAGCAATTAAAAAAATTTACCTGATATGGTCACAATGGCGTATGTTCATAATCCCAGCACTTGGGAGGCTGAGGCAGGATTATCAGTTCAGGATCAGTCTGGGCCACATAGTGAGACTATGTCTCAAAAATCCTCAAACAAAACAAAATGTAAATAAATCACAAGTGATTTATGTCAGATAATATATGTTTCTGAAGCGTCTGTTACTCTTTTTTGTATATATTTTAATCAAAATAGAAACAAATGAGTTGGTGAGATGGCTCAGTGAGTAAAGGCTCTTGCTGCCAAACTTAATCTTAGTTAATCTCTAGGACCCACATGGTGGAAGCAGAGAACCAATTCCTCTTGAAGTTCTACCTTTACACACGTATACACACATATATGCACAGTAAATAAATAGGATAAATTTAATAGAATATAGACTTAACAAAAAAAGAAAATGGATACAAACTAGGAAAAACATAATTGTGCATATATACCTTATTGCTATATCAATAAATGGTGTAATTGAAACACAAAAACCTGATTTAGGAGTATTTTCTTCCACTCCCCACAGATTTACTTTTCTAATTAAAAGTAATTTTTCTAGTTACTTTTCCTCACTAAATTGTTCATGCTTAGCTACATAAACTTAAATCTTGTTTTGTAAAGCTCTCTGTTATAAAAGTGAACTTCACCTTCATCCCATTTAGATAATGTCCATTTGAGTACACACAATTTATGGGTTTTTTACTTTTTATAGAAAAAAAAATTGCTTTTCTAGGTTTGATGTGTGTGTGTGGTAGAAATGTCATGGCACTTATGTGGGTATCAGTTCTCTTATTCTACCATATGGTTCCTAGCAGTTATGTCAATCTTGATGGTAAGTCTGTACCTGCTGAGACATTTTTTCTTTATCTGTCGGTAGCCTGGGCTGTCTGTGGGGAGATTACCGCTGGGACTGCCGGGCTGGAAACAGATCAGTTCAGACCCTGTTTGCTTCCAGACAGGAACAGCCAAATCCCGGGGATCAGGAACCACTATGTCGAGGCCCTTGCGCCAGGCAGGGCTCATCTCACCAGGGGAGGTGGAAATGAGTTTTCTACTAGGTGTTACAGTTAGCTCTTTTAAAATGAGATTGCTGCTACCAGACGGCAGGCAGGCGACTGAGACTTTCCAAGAGCCTGTGATGATACTAAAGTGTTACAGTGCTTAGGTTAAACCACTGTATTAGTGGCAGGGGTGAGGGCAAAAGCTGTGCCTGGTTGGCATGGCAGCCTTGAAGGTAGGTACGGTGAGGTACAGGACTGGCCAGCCAGAACCAGACAGGTGGTGCTTTTGCGGGTCAACATTCACCTGTAGTCAGCTGTCAGGCAGGCTCCAGAGGTGACCAAAGTAGTATCGCT
This sequence comes from Psammomys obesus, assembly GCF_907164565.1. Classification (NCBI taxonomy): domain Eukaryota; kingdom Metazoa; phylum Chordata; class Mammalia; order Rodentia; family Muridae; genus Psammomys; species Psammomys obesus. Next base: position 29,866,618 of record NW_026590062.1, read on the forward strand.
GTCCTATCCAGTAGCCAAGCCCCAGGAATTCAGTAGGGGAATTCAGCGCTGTATTTCCAGGGAGGGGAACACTCCCTTCCTCAGAGTAAATGATGAGTCTCAGGCAATCATGGTGGAGAAATGGGGTGACACTCTATTTCATGAATCAAGGACTTACAAACCTTGGCCAGTGGGAGGGTTTTTGAAGGTGAATGTGTTTAATTTGCTGGGGCTAGGGACATCAGGGATACTTAATCTACATGTAATAAAACAGCCTTATCATAAGAAGGGAAAGCAGTACTTAATTATCCTATGGGTGGTGGAAAATCTCCACACAGTTAAAGGTCATTGGTTGAAAGTCAAGACATCTTATTAGTATAGGATAGGTGTCTCCAGGAATCCCCATGTGCTTGCTGAACAGGTTTCTTATCAGGAAAGGGTAAGGCCTGTAAATTTCCCTGAGGACTATGTAATGCTCCTTAGGGGACCTGGGGTTCCCCAGATCAGGAGGCAAAGAGGGAACCCTGCTGAGAAAGGGAGTCCATCTTCATAGATGAGGCTCAGAGGTTATCCGGAAATGCCAGACTTCGACCTTAATAGCAGGGTGCCTCAGTGTTTCACACAGCCCCTCCCCACCCCTTTTTTAAATTTTTTGACATGGGGTTTTATTAGCTCAGAAGATGGCCTTGAAGTCAGTTATTTAGCTGAGGGTAGCCTTGAACTTGTCTTTGGTTTCATTTCACCAAGTGCTTAGGAGCACATGCATTCATGTACTACCATGCCTAGCAACAATTTTCTTTTATATTTAACATTTTCCTTTAGTTTCCTAGGTTTGACTAATTATAAATTACCACATTTTAAGATTGAACCAAAATACTGAAAGGGTGTCTTTTGTTTTAGACTGATTTTTTTTTTTTAAATAGGCAGGCTTACAAATTTAGTTTAATTATAGAGATCATTTGCCACTCTATTTACTATACCTTAGTTTTATTAAAATTGTTGAATTTTCATCACAAATTTGCAAATGATTTATACATATCTTGTGAATTCACGTAATTATTCCAGTGTTCCTCACAGGTGTTTTTCATATTTTAAAAGGAGTTTGAATGTTAGTTTTGTTTACAAAGTATCTTATAGACTTATATATAAAGGTAGCTCTTTAAAATGATTTTCTTCTTTTTACCCTATTAAAATTTTAACCACACTAAGATAAATTTTTAGTGCCATGTGTTCTAGAGAAAGCAAAAGAACAGAGACTGTAACGTGTGTTTAAAAGAAGTGAAAGGACTATGGTAGCAAGTAATCTTAGAAAGAAAATGCCAAGAAGGAACTACAGCTGCTCTGTAGAGAGCTGAAAGCCAGAGCTACTGAATCAATAAGCAAAAGTTGTAAAGGAAATTTTGTTGAAAAGAAGAACCATGATGTATTAAATGAGGTGTGTTTCAGTGTTAATCATATGATTTTCATTTTATCATAAAAATGTTAATTTATATTCAGAGGTGAAATAAGCCAGCTGATTGTACATAAAATTTGTTTTAGGATATCAAAGTTATGAAATAGTATTTGGGTGGTGGTGGCACACGCCTTTAATCTCAGCATTTGGGAGGCAGAGAGGCAGGCTGATCTCTTGAGTTTGAGGCCAGCCTGATCTACAGAACAAGTTCCAGGGCAGCCAGGGCAATACAGAGAAACTCTGTCTCAAAAACCCATCAACCAACCAAACAGAAAAAGTTATAAAACAGTAACTACTGAATTCCTGTTATATGCATCTTATCTTATAGGGAGGCACTGTCAGTTATAAGAGGTAAATAAAGTCTTGATCCTTGAGAAAATAAGTACTCATGAAAAGTTAATAAATTTGGTTCATTAGGGATATGGTTTATAGTTAATGTAGAACTGGCAAGTTGTCTTAGTTCCAAAGATGTAGTACTGTCTGGTGTGGCAGGGCTCTTTTTTTTAAGACAGGGTCTCACTATATAGCCCTCAACAACCAGGTCATCTGCCTACCTCTGCCTCCCCAGGATTAAAAGCGTGTGCCACCACAGTTTTTTATGGGAGATAAATATATATTGATAGTGTTTTTTATTGTTGGTTTTTTGTTTGTTTTGAGAAAAGTCTTGAAGGATGGGTAAAGTTGAAATAAGATGGTAGGGTCCTTTACTTGTGCAGCATTTATTGCAGACATCCTTTGTACCAGGCATTTTACCAGGAATTACAGTATGTAACTCAGTTGGTAGTGCATTTGCCTACCATGAGGAAGCCACAAATTTCATCTCCAGTGCCACATAAACCAGACACAGTGACACATCCCTATAATCTCAGTATTTGGGACGTTGAATCAGTAGTATCTGAAGGACATCTTTGACTACATAGTGAGTTTGGGGCCAGCCTGTCATACATGAGACCCTATTTTAATTGAAAGCTAACTGGTGAGATCGTATGAAACATTATTAAAGGATTCAAAAGATTTAGTTAAGTTTAGTTACATTAGAGTAGTTCAAGAGAGGATGACTGCCATGTCAATTGAGGAAAAGAAAAACCAGGTCTGATTATACTTAATAATAATAGGAGGTAGATATATATTGGATAAATGATGGAGAGTGGTAATGAAACAGATGAACAACACTAAGGGATAGTAAAACTAAATTGTCTTTAGTGAGATTCAATTGAACAGTTATAGCTGGAAGTACAGATTGGAATTACTTGTTAAAGACTTGAGAGTGTTCACATTGGAAAAGATATTAAGATTCAGGTTACTAAAAAATTAACTCATTAAAGTGCCTGTGGAAGTAAAAGCACTTTCTGCACAAGCGTGATGGCCCAGTTTTGTGTCCAGAGCCTAAATCTGAAAAAACAAAACAAAAAAACTCCTTTTTTTTTTTTAAGCCTAAAATCCAGAAAAGAGAAAAAATTTGATAAAAAAATTAAAGCTGAGTGATGGACAATATTGGTACCATGACAAAAATAGCAAAGAAGGAAACACAATTTGAGGAAGAGAAACTTAAATAATAATCACAGTTAAAGAGATCCATGAGATGCTTTGAAATTCTGAGAATAATGCTATTTTATTTCTTGAATCTTTCCTTAGTGTATGTGGCTGCCCCATAGATCTACATCACACTGGTGAAAAGCCTATTGTTTGGTTTGTGCCTATTACCTCACTGATGAAATGGAGATAAAATCGGAATGATCACAAAAGACATCTCTGAAAATCATGTGGGACTATGTATTGGAAAGCACTTTACAGACTAAATCATTTTACATTGTCATTGCTACATAAATTGGTCTTAAGATTCATGAGTATTTTAGAAGCTACTACATACTAATAATTGAATAAACAGTGATCTATATTGTAGATCATTTGATATGTAGAGATGAAAGATGTAGCCCTTTTACTTTAAAGGCAGTCATAAGCTGGTAAGGAAGACAGGCATTTAATGATGCAATTAATATGTACTATAACATAAGTTTACATCATGGCCTGTATATTTGGTCTAAAAAAGAATAAAGGGTACTATTAGTGTAGGCTGGGACTATCATAAAAGTTTTCAAGAATGAAACACTAAATGAGATTTAAAGACAAGGGATAACTGGGTGTGGTGGTTCATGCATGAAATCCTATTATGGCTAGGTATAGGTGGCTAAGGCAGGAGATGGTGGAAGTTCAAGTTCATCATGGGCATAGTGAATTCCAGGTGAGTCTGAGCTACAGTGTGAGACCTTGTCTCAACTATCCCAATATAAGCTGAGATTATATACCCAAAACAACATGACATGCAAAGTCAATCAATCTGTCCATCTATCTATCTATTGAACAGTTTGTAGTTTTAAAAATAGAAAATGCCAGTTGTTTGATTTTTATCAGTGAAAACTCAGGATCCTGATGCCGGGGTAAAAACTTGATACGTGAGGCAGAGAAAGCACCCAGCTGATTTTCCTACTCAGCCCAAGTCAACGGACGAAAAGGAAGAAAAAAGCCAAAAGCTAAAAAGCCTTAGAGCTGCTGAACTAAAGAGCTTTCTTCTTCCCCACACTGTCTTCAATCTTCTTCCCCACACTGTCTTCAACTCAGTGCCCCTTTTTTCTACTTAATTCCTGTCAGCTGGTTTCTTGTGCCTCTTGACCTAGGGTTAACTTCATTAAATCCTGTATACAGAAAGCTCTTGGATTAAAAGTATGTACTAGGGCTGAGCCACACCAAACAAAAAACCAGGTTTTTCTAGTTCACAGTCTTGGGATTCACAATGGGATCAAATAATCTGCAACAACAGATTGTCACTATGTAGCTTGGCTGGCTTGGATCTTGCTCTGTAGTCCAGGCTAGCCTCAAACTCATATAGAAATTTACCTGCCTCTGCCTCCTGAATACTACTCTCTCCCATGCCTGTCTAAAATAAAGAGTTTGAAATAAATAAGTTAATGTCTGAAACATAGTATATGTTCAGAACATAAGGTAGTGGTAAAAGATGAGGGTAAAATATAGGTGGATATTTGGTCATGAAGAACCTTTATACCATGTTAAAATAAAGAATTTTAGGAGTAGATATCGGCACAGTGGTTAAGAGCATTTCCTACTCTTTCGGAGGACCTTGGTTCAGTTCCCAGCACCCACATGATAACTCACAGCCATTCATAACTCCAGTTGCAGGTGATCAGATGCCCTCTTGATTTCTGAGAGCATCAGGCACACATGAGGTACACAGACAGACAGACAAACACTCATACACTTAAATCTTAATTAAAAAAATAATAATTTGAATTCTGTGTAGTGAAGCCAATCTGAGATAGAATGTTGATGTTTGAATTCTGTTTATTTATTTAGGTTTTTTTGAGGCAGGGCTTCTATCTGTAACAGAGCTATGGTTGTCCTGTACTCTTTGTAGACCAACTGGGCTCAAACTCACAGAAATCTGCAGATTTTACAGAGTATTGGGATTAAAGGCATGTGTCACCATTCCTGGTCTGATGTTTGAAAGAGTATTCTGTAGGTTTGAGCAAGCACCTCAGTCAGTAGAATGCTTGAGGACCTGAATTCTGTCTCCACAACCCAAATAAAAAGTTGTGGCACTAGTTGTGCCACTATATGCTTATAATCCCAGTACTAGAGCGGTTGGGACAGGCAGATCTTCAGGTCTCCCTTGCCAATCAGCATAACAGCCTACTTGGTGGGTTCCAAACCATTGAGAGATCAGGGAAGAAAATCCTTATTCAGTGTGTGGTGACCAGCGAGACAAAAAATAGAATCATTTAGGACCTCTTGACTATGTTGAGTGAGAAAGAAAATCATGTCTAGGATAATTTGCAGGCTAATTAGATAAGCATTTGATAATGATTTAGATAGAAAGATACTGCATTCACATTTTGGCAAGTTAAGTGTACAAAAAGTTGAAGATACTTGATAGTTTAATGTGGATCTAGAGTGTAAGGATGAGATTTGAACTAAAGTTGTCTGTTTAGAAGTCCTCAAAATGTAGATGCTAATGCATATTTATGATCTTAGCAGCACTTAGGAGGCTGAAGGCCTAGGCTTTCAAGTTCATGGCCAGAATGGGCTATACACTGGAAGCTGTGGTGTTGAGTAAGATTATTAACTCAGAGAGTCATGAGAGGAGGCTCAAAGACAGGCTGCATAAGACCACCACTGGTATTTAAGGTTCAAGAAAAGAAGAGGGTTAAAACTGTAGAATGCTTGGTAGAATGCTTGCCTAGCATGCACAAAGCCATGGTGCTTTCAGTCCCTAGCATTGTATAAATTAGGTACGCTTGCTGGTGCACACCTGTGATTGCAGCATTGAGAGGTAGAGGCTATGGGATCAGAAGTTAAATGTCACCTTTGGCTACATAGTGAGTTCCATGCCAGCCTGGGCTGCATTAACCAAACAAGTAAAAATTGTGTATGTGGTACATGTGGTAATTGTAGCACTCTGGAGGCAGGGGCAAGTGGATCTCTGAATTTGAGGCCAGCCTAGTCTATGTAGCAAGTTTCCAATAAGCTAGATCTATGTGGTGAGACCCTATCACAAACAAAATAGAATGGGAAGAAGTCCATGATATAGACCAATGATATACTGAGGAAAAAAGTAAAATGCAAAGCCAAGTAAGTTATTTTGAAAAAAACCTAAGAAGAGAGAATTATAAGGTAGGAAATAGAGGAGAAGCCAGATAAGAAGTGTAGGTTGCCTGAAAGTGCCAGAGACTAGCTAAATTGGCAACTATGGATTTGTAGCACTATTGAGTGATTTTGATAAATTCACCTATACTACCAACATTTATAAGCTAAATTATTTGAAAATTGGAATTTTTGCTTGTCAAGCAGTATGGGAAGACAGAAGGGCAAAACAATCTAGAGTGTTTTAAAAGTGAATGGATAATGAAATAAGCTTCATTATAAGAATTAAAGGTAGCCAAAAGGAATTGATAGGGGATTCTGCAAATTCTATTTAAAAAAGAATTTATTTGTGTGTGTGTGTTGTGCTCAAGCTCACACATTGCATGCCTGCAGAGGCCAGAAGAAGAAATCAGATCTAGAGCTGAGTCACAGTATTTATGAGCCACCTGATATAGGTGCTAGGAACCAAACTCCAGTTTGTTTGTTTGTCTCATTTTGTGGTGCTCCAGCTGGAACCTAGATCCTTGGAAAATTCTGAGCAAGTATTCTATCACTGGGCTCAATCTCAGATCTCCAGATTCATTCATTCTTTCTTTCTTCCTTCCTTTCTTTCTTTCTTTCTTTCTTTCTTTCTTTCTTTCTTTCTCTCCTTTCTCTCCTTTCTCCCTTTCCTTTCCTTTTCCTTTTCCTTTCCTTTCCTTTTCCTTTCCTTTCCTTTTTCTTTTCCTTTCCTTTCCCTTTCCTTTTCCTTTTTCTTTTCCTTTCCTTTCCTTTCCTTTTCCTTTTCCCTTTCCCTTTCCCTTTCCCTTTCCCTTTCCCTTTCCCCTTTCCTTTCCTTTCCTTTCCTTTCCTTTCCTTTCCTTTCCTTTCCTTTCCTT
>NW_026590062.1:29873983-30058913 GCF_907164565.1 Psammomys obesus
CTCCCCTCCCCTTCCCCTTCCCCTTCCCCTTTCCCCTCTTTTTCTTTTTTTCTCTTTTTCTTTCTCTTTCTCTTTCTTGTTTTTTGAGACAGGCTTTCTCTGTGTGGCCTTGACTGTCCTGGACTCCCTTTTTAGACCAGGCTGGCCTCAAACTCACAAAGTTTAACCTGCCTCTGCCTCCTGGAGTACTGAGATTACAGGTGTGCGCGACCACACCCAGCTGACACCTAGGTTCTTAATAGACTCAAGCTGCAAATGAAGAAAAGGGAATGAAACCAGAACATGAAAGGATTTGGTTATTTAGAGATTGTGGTTCAGGATTTTAGAGGTGGAGCAATAATCATGGAGTGTTCAGACCTCTTTGTTCTTCAGTTACAGGTAGGTCATACATTTGAATGTTGACAATGAAGGAATTTAGAGTTGAGAAGGCATATGTGTTTAGGATGACTGAGATAACAGTTATCTCTAGTAGATGGCAAGAAGACATCTCAAAGGAAGATTTTGTTTTTGATCTTCAGTGTGGTGACAATGTCGAAAATTGTAGTGGAAGAAAAAGAAGTCTGAGTCACAGACCCACTTTGAAAAACAGTATTTTCCTTTAGGAGAACTAAGATTTTGCAGGTCTTGCTTGGAATGAAAAGCAATATTAATTCCCAAGATTCTGTGCTTATTGACAGATACAGTAAGATTTCTGGTCCTTTTCCATCCCTGATCAATCTGTCTTTGGTTTAATTTTTAAAATATTTTTAATATTTTGTTGTGTGCTTTTTTTATATGTTCAATTTTTTCAAGATGGGGTTTTTCTGTGTAGCCTTGGCTGTCCTGGAATCACTTTGTAGACCAGGTTGGCCTCAAACTCATAGAGATCCTCTTGCTTCTGTCCCCCAGAGTGCTGGGATTACAGGTGTGCACCACTATGCCCAGAAATATTTAAGTTTTTAAAAAATTTTATTTATGTGGGCTGGAGAGGTTGCTCAGAGGTAAAGAACCCTGGCTGTTCTTCCAAAGATCCTGAGTTCAATTCCCAGCAAACGCATGGTGGCTCACAACCATCTATAATGAGATCTGGTGCCCTCTCTGGTTCCCAGGCACACGTGCAGGCAGAATGCTGTATAAATAATAAATAATTTATTTACGCTGTTCTGCTTCTATGTATGTCTGTGTGAGGGTACCAGATCCCCTGGAACTGAAATTACAGACAGTTGTGAACTGCTATGTGGGTCTGGATTTGAATCTGGGTCCTTCAGAAGAGCAGCCAGTGCTCCTAACTAGAATGGCAGGAATGGTGCCATCTGTCTAGCCCCTGCTTTTTAATCTTTTTGAGACAGGGTTCTCAGTATGTATCCTTGGCTGGCCTGGAGCTTCCTGTGTAGACCAGGCTAGTGACGAGCTCACAGAGGTCTGCCTGCCTCTGCATTCTGAGTGCTGTGATTAAAGGCATGTTTTGCTTTGTTTTGTTCTGCTTTGTTTTTAAGACAGGGTTTTTGCTATATAGCCCTTTCTAGCCTGAAACTATGTATGATCAGACTGGTCTTGAATTCATGACAACCCTCCTGCTTTAGCCTCCCAGTTTCTAGAATTACAGTCAGCTTAGCTAAGGCTACTAATTATTTTTTACATTTTATTTATGCAGTGTATGTGTTTAAGTATGTATGCATACAGGTGCACATGGATGTGTGGGTAGAAACCAGACCACCTTAAGTGTATTCCTCCTTTTGAGCTGTAGCCTAGCTGTTAGTTTTTTTTATCGCATGTGTTTATTTTGTGTGTACATGCATGCATACACATGCCATTGTGAGTGTGTTGGTGGGTGGTTACAGAACAACTTTTGTCTTTCTATCATGTGAGTCTCTGGGATCAAACTCTGGTCACCAGGCTTACAGATGACAGCTTTTACCCATTGAACATTCTCTCCCTTGCTTTCAGTGGGATCTGATATCACAGAGTAGGCTTTGCTGGCTAGCCAGCAGCTCCAGGGATCCACCGCTAGCACTGAGATTACAAGGGACTGCTACCATACCAGACTTTTTTATGTGGGTGCTAGTGGTCAAACTCAGGTCATGCACTTTACCAATTGAGCTGTCTTTCTAGTCCCACAACTTTTAAGTGTAAATTTTTCTCTTGCTTTATACTATTTAATAAATTTAAATTTAAATGAACAGAATACACTTGCTGGGTTCATATAGTAAGTTTTCTTATGTATATGACTTCAAAAGTATGCCTTTATACCGTCAAAAATAGACAGGTCTGGTGAGGCAGGCATTGTGGCACATACCTATAATTAATTTCAGAACTTAGGAGGCAGAGTCAGAAGGATCACCTTAGTCTTGTGCCCAATCTGTTTTATATACAGAATTATAGGCCAGCCAGGCTACCTACCTGATGGATGAAGACCCAGCTCAGAGAAAGGGGGAGGGGGAAGAAAACCAAAAGAAAAAGATTGTCTTATGTTCCATTCAATTTGTAAATATTGTTTAATTGTACAGTTGGTGGTTCTTTGTGGAAATCATAAATATGTAGAGCAGGAATGGAGAAAGTTAAGTACTTCAACATTAAGACTCTTGGGTAATAGGAAACTCTTGAGTAAAGTTGTATTAAAGATGTATATAAAGACAGGGTGAAAGAAGTTTTGTGAATATTGAATAGGTTAAAAAAAGCAATATTACTAAATTTTAAGTGTGTATATGGGCAATAAATTGTTTTGATCTACATTTCTAAAAGATCACATTAAAGCTGATCAGAAAAACATTGTTTTTTATGTTTGTGTTAAGAATATGGAAGATGGCCTGGCAGGATAGCTCAGGGCAGCTCAGTTTGATCCTGGAACCCAGGTATAGAAGTAAAAAAGCAACCCCACAAAACAGTCCTCTTACCTCTGCTTGTAGCATATGTACTCACACATTGTGTAGACCTGTGGTTTTCAACATTCCTATCGCTATGATCCTTTAATACAGTTCCTTATGCTGTGGTCACCCCCAACATAAAGTCATTTTTGTTGCTACTTCATCATTTTGCTACTGCTATGAATCATAATGTAAATATCTGATGTTTTCTGATGGTCTTAGGTACCCCTGTGAATGCTTCCAGACCCCAGGTCTGGAGAGATGGCGCAGCAGTTAAGAAATGCTGATGTAGACACACAGTGTAAGAATTGTTTTAGAAATAAGATGGAAGATTACCTTATATATGCATGTTATTTCTATTCAGGCATATGTAGATACATGTATATAAAACAAAAAAACAAACTATTGCCTCAACAATAAACAAATAGGCAAATAAACAAACAAGTAATATAAACGAAGTAAACTAGCTAGCTAAACTGTGTGAGACCTGGAATATATAGCCCAGTGGTAGAGTGCTTGCCTCACAAGTGCATGCAAAGATAGATCGGTCGATAGGCAGACAGACAGATAGATAGATATGTACATCCCAGGCTGGTCTTGGTCTTGAACACAGAGATCTGCCCAACTCTGCACCACTGCTACCTGGCATACATTATATATAATGCATATTTGAACATGCATTATAATTAGAGTGTTCTGACTGAAATGCTTTATAGTAAAGAAAAAAGCTTTAGTTATCTTGAAATATTTTTCAAAAATTCAATTCTCTAACCATTTTCAACAAAGAACATGTTATTATATGTAGCTTGTTACTTTCCCCCTAGGACTAGGGATTGAATCTAAGGAAGGCCTAGCACTTAGGAGGCAATCACTCTACCACTGGTCTCACACAGTTTAGCTAGCTAGTTTACTTCACTTATATTTACTTGTTTATTTTTGAGGCAAGATCTCAGTAGCGTAGGCTCACCTCAGATTTGCTAGGCTTTAGACCTATGTAGCTTAACAGGTTTAGTAGAAGGTTTGGAGGAATACCTGTAATTTCAGCACTCAAGAAGCAGAAGCAAGTGGATTTCTATTGAGTTCATGGTTAGCCTGGTCTACATAGTGAATTCCAGGAGAGCCAGGAATGAGACCCTTCAAAAAACAAAGTATATATATTTTTCTTTACGTGTGTGTATATGTGTGTGTGTGTGTGTGTGTGTGTGTGTATGTATGCACACAAGCACTTAACAAAATTAATTTTAGAAAAATTTTTTCTAAATTAACACTTGTTTACATTAAATGGAAAAGAAGGGGGGGGAACCTGGTGTTTTTCTAATCTGTTTTAAAATTTTTATTCAGTTTTATTTATCTAAATTCAATTATTAGTTTCTGTGTTAATATGTTGTTACTTATTTTGTGTTCATTAAAAAAATACAGCTGTCCCTTTCCCCCCAACTCACCGATTGACATCTGAAGAAGTATTTGATATGGATGGGATACCCAGGGTTGATGTTCTGAAGAACCACCTGGTAAAAGAAGGTCGGGTAGATGAAGAAATTGCACTAAGAATTATCAATGAGGGTGCTGCCATACTTCGGCGGGAGAAAACCATGATAGAAGTAGAAGCTCCAATAACAGGTAAACTTATGTTTTGGATATTATTAAACCAGTATTTAGTTGATTGGAGAGAAAGCTGTTTACTCTCTAGTCACATAATATACTGATTAATAGTGTGTGGACATTGTCTTAATTTTACAAATTTTAGTTGTATTTTAAGTTTTTGTTTTTAGTAAATATACATGAAGCTAGTCTAATATGCTTTTATAAAGGTTTCATCAGTTGTATTGGCCATACTTCAGTTTAATTCAACACTTAACTTAGCTTTTAATTGCTAGTGGTAAATATTTGATACCATGTTAGATACCTAAGGTCATTTGAAGGTCATTGAAAAGTACTGAGTTGAAAAGGGAGTTTATTGCCAGCATTATAATCTTGTCATCCTATGAGGTGCTTCCCTAGCTTCTAAAAGAGATTTATACATGTAGATGAAAAATTCATCTTGTTACTTCTGTTACATCTTATTTTTAGGTCTTTAGCATATGAGCACTTGGTTGGATATCATCCCTATGTTACGACTCTTCGCAGGCCACTCTTCAGATATTTCTTGATAACATTTATACTATCTCATGTTACAACAGTTAGAGTTTAAGTAATATTTGTTAATCTAGAGGCTTTTTTTCATATCTAATAATCTTCTTGTTTCAGTGTGTGGTGACATCCATGGCCAATTTTTTGATCTGATGAAACTTTTTGAAGTAGGAGGATCACCTGCTAATACACGATACCTTTTTCTTGGTGATTATGTGGACAGAGGTTATTTTAGTATAGAGGTAATAATCATATACTGTCATTTGATATGTTATTGTTAATATAGATTATTTCTATTAATTCCTAGTACAGTAAGTTCCGAAAAATACTTGTTTTGGGTTCTTTTTAATACCTCTGTATATTCTGAAGTTTGTAAGAAAAGCTATTGTTTATTCCTTTTCCAGACCATCTAATTAGTCTTCTTCGGTATCATTTCTTATAGTTATAATTGTTTTTTCCCCAGTGGAAATGATGAGGAGACTGAGATCTTTATTGTCTTGTTATCTCATGGCTTATGAGCTAGTGATGGTCATTTCTTTCTTTACCTCCCTTGCCATTAAGGGCATTAAACCATGAGAAAGATATTCTCTTTAAATGAAGTATTTTGTGATTCTTTCATTGTTTAATCCCTAGATCTATCTCATCATGATGCTCCTAAGACCCAAGAATATTTGAAATGTAATTTTTGTAAACTTAAGAGGCATTAAAACGACCTATTGTTTGTCACTTAATTCATTGATTCTTTTTGTTCCTTTTTCTTTTTAGTTGTATGAAGTATGGAAAATACAGTACAACCTGTATTTTCTAACATATCTGTCTTTTCTTTCTTTAAATGAAAAAAGGGACCATATTAAAACGATTTCTCTATCTTGCCTTCACATATCTGTGCACTGTGATGTCTTTACAAATTAGTAAATAAAAACCTACAGAATCATTTTAATAGCTGTACTGTCTTCCATTGAATAAACAAGCCATAACTTCTTGTTGAACACTTAAAGTTCCCAAGTTTTGTTTTATTTTGTTTTTTTTTTTTTTTAATTACAAATGATATCTTTTATTGGGACATTGTAGTCCTGCATTTTTTGTATTTGCCCTGTGGGACAGATTTATAGGAAGACTTGCTTAGTCAAAGCTCTGTCAGTATATAATGTATGTTACATGTTTAATATATTCCAACCAGGTTTAAGCATTAACAGATACTGGTTAATTTAGTCTCACAACATTGTTATGAGGTAAGTACTGTTATTTATCCATCCATTCAATAGACGAGGAACCTAAGGCTTGAAGTTAAAGTAATTTAGCCAGTTATATAGTTAGTAAGTGACACACAGTCAAGCAATCTGACTCTAAGCTTCTGCTTTTAATCACCTGCCCTAATAGGTATTGAGGCTTTCTTACCTGGCAAACTTCCATTCTACTTAGTGTTTCGTGTATCCACTGCTGAGGAGTTTTCAGTATATTGTAATTTCTCAATAAGAACTTTGGGACTGTGTCCATTCCTTACCTTAGAAATTTTATTTATCCTCGTTTGTTGATTTTCCTACTCATAGTTTCATTATCAAACCCTTTAATTTTTACCAAATTACCTCAAGGTTTTAAGAAAAATTAGAAAATGGTTCTGCCTAACAAAGAATTTACTATAATTGACAGTCAGTAAAGTAAAACTTAATTGTTACTGAGCATGTTGGTGTATATGTACTCATTTCATTTTGTAGCTTAGTTAATAATAGATTTACTGTTACAAAAAGAAGATAAAAGGTCAAAAACAAAGTTTAGTTTTAGTAGATATTTCATTGATTTTATTACCTTTTTAAAAAAAATAAAATCAAGAGCCAGGTATAGTGGTGCATGCCTGTAGTCCCAGCACTCCAAGGCAGAGGCAGGCAGATCTCTGTGTGTTTGAGTTCAGCCTGGTCTACAAAGCAAGTCCAGGACAGCCAAGGCTACACAGAAACCTTGTCTTGAAAAATTAAAAATAAAGTAAAATAAATGTCTGAATAGTTATGAACATCAATGTACTTGGTTAAAATAACTTTTCTTTTTGTGTTATATAATGAACCATTTATTTCTACATGAAATAGCCCCCCCCCTTTTTTTTTTCTTAAAATAGTACATAAAATATAGTCTTTTAATGTTAATTCTGGAGCAGTGCATATATGCAAAAATGCTGTTTGTTTTATTGTTTTTATATTATAAAAATTCTATTTTCTTTGAATTGGATTAGATCAGTGGTTTCAATCTTCCTAATGCTGCAACCTTTTATACCCCTAATGCTGCAACCTTTAATACCGTTCTTCATGTTGTGGTAACCTCCATATTTTTGTTGCTACTTCATAACTGTAATTTTGTTACTGTTATGAATCATGTAAATGATCTGTTTTCTGTAAATATAAATGTAAATATCTGTGTTTTCTGATGGTCTTTGGCAACTCCTATAAAAGGGTCATTCATCTCCCAAAGGAGACATGACCCCCAGCTTTTGAACCACTGGATTAGTAAACACTTGTTTTGTGTAAGGAATCATTTGCAAACAACAAAGCAGACATAAAACTTAGCCCTTTTGCGTTAAGCAATGTGGCATAATGCTTAAGATGAAAGGATCAAAACCTGTCTTTATTCTGTAGGAGCCTTGTGATTTTGAGCAAATTACTTAGGTTACTCTTTTAGAAATAGAGGTAATATGATAATTGCTTTTTTTGTCTTTTGGCTAAAATAAAGTGGGGATGCTATTTCATACTTCATAGTGTTTAAGGAATAAAAAACTTCTGCTTGAGAAAAATTGTCAGGCACTCTGGTGCTCAGCACATTGTAAATGTTCTATAGATGTTAACTGCTATTATTATTTTTTTTTGCATTATTACTTTACTATATACTTAAGGAAAGAAGCCATTTTGTTAAGCTATATTAAACAATCTAAATTAAGTAGATCTAAAGTAGTTAAGTAGATTGATTTACTAATTCAACAAGTATTAATTGCTTTTCGAAGCAGTAATAAAACAAAGTCCAATTTCATGAAACATATTTTTTAAGGAACAAAGAGCAAGAATAAATAGTAACAGAATTTTTAAGGGTAATATAATTAAAAGAAAAGCAAAGAGAAACTTAGTTAAATAAAATATAGAAAAATCACTGGAACCTTTTTTTTTTTTTATTTTTATTTTTATTTTTTTGCAGTGTGTCTTGTATTTATGGGTCTTGAAGATTCTATACCCAAGCACATTATTCCTTCTGAGAGGCAACCATGAATGCAGACACCTTACTGAATATTTTACCTTTAAGCAGGAATGTGAGTACTTTCAGGAGAAATATTTCCAGTTCCTTGGTGTTCTTTTGGGATGATATGGGTAGTAAGAGCTATGAAGACTTCACAGTGCAACACAAAAAAAAATATTCCCTGACCACACATGTACATTTTTTCGAAAAAATTGCTAAGAACTTTCAAGTATGTTTTCTATTAAGTTTTATAGTGTACCTAGGAACAGTTTGGGTTTTTTAAAAAGTAGTGTCATAATTTTATGTATTTACAAAGCTATATATAGTTTTAATCTCAACATTATTTTTCCTAGTAGGGAAAACAAAGACCAAAGTGAGTAATGGTATTGTTATTCCATGACAGTTTTGTTTTTTTTTTAAGATTTATTTATTTTTACTTTATGTGTATGAGTGTTTTGCACCACATATGTGCCTGGTGGTCAGAAGATCCCATGGAACCTAAATTACGTATAGTTTTGAGTTGCCATGTGGGTACTGGGAACTGAATTCTGGTCATCTGCAAGAACAGCCAGTGCTTTAATCTCTGAGCCGTCTCTCCAGTCCTCCATTGCAGATTTTTATGTCTCAATTTTGAGGCATCCTGGAAAATATAGACCATTTCAAACATACTGTTAATTAATTCAGATTATTTTTTTCTTTTAAACTTATTTTTATTTTGAATTATGTATGTGTTTCTGTGTGGGAATGTATGCGTACATGTGTATAGGTACAAGTAGAGGCCAGAGACCTCGGATCCTTTGGAGCTGGAGTTTCAGGTGGATGTGAGTCACTTGATTTGGGAAAAACTGAACTTAGGTCCTTTGGAAGAACAAGTACACTTAACCGCTGAGTTGTCTCTCCAGACCTGAATTGAAATCCTTAACTTATAATGTTTATCCCTTTTTTCTTTCAAATAAAGCAATAATAATCTATAAGCAACTATTTGATATAGAGGAATATAGGCTTTTTTCACACTTTAAACTTGGGCTTATTTAATTAATATCTGCAATCATATTAAGTCTTTGAATTAAATTTTAAAAATATGAATATAATTCCATGGTGTTAGAGGAACCTCTTGCAAGTACAAAAATCTGTAGATGCGTAAGTGTAATAAAAATTTGTAGTATTTGCTTATAGCTTGTGTATATCCTTCATATACCTTAAATTCTTTCTAGAATATTTTTAATACCTAATATGGTATAAATGCTGTATTGTTTAAAAAAATGCTGACAAGGGAACAAATAAATCTGACTGTTTATTATGAAGACATTTTTTTTTCTGAATAATTTTGATCAGAGGTTGACTTAGTCCACAGATGAAGAACTCATGGTACAGAGAACTGATTGTAATTTTAGAACTGACTGGGCTTTAATCCTAGTCCTTAGGAGGCAGAGGTAGGTAGATCTCAGCCTCAGTCTATATAGTGAGTTCCAGGGCTACATACTGATACACTGTCTATAAAAAAGGAGAAAGAATGAATAGGAGACATAAAGGCAAAGAAGAAGAAAAATATATAGATTATTACAGATCCAGCTATCTAACTTCAAAAATGGAGGCAATCACACATAAGATGATATATGGAAAATACATGTTTGATCTAAGGTATCAAATTAAAATTTTTATTAAACCACATTACTAAACAATTGGTCTGTCAACTGTCTTATCAGTTAAGATACCCTGGTTGCTAGATGTATAGGAATCTTTTTTTTTTTTAATTCTTTTTTAGATTTATTTATAGCTATGTTTATGGGTATGTGTCTATGTGGGAGCTGGTGAGTGTTAGTGCCTGTAAAGACCAGAGGCTTCACAAACTGGAATAGTTTCAGGCTGTTGTGAGCCACCTGATGTGGGTGCTGAAACTCAAGTATAGTCTTTTGGAAGAGCAAGAAGTGCTCTTAATTGCTGAGCATGTCTCTAGCCCCAGAATTTTTTTTTTTTTTTAATGTTTGTTAACCAAAGATTATGGTGTAATCATCCTTCCTACCTCCATGCACGTGCATATTTCTCCACATTTAGATCCAGAAAGAGACTGTAGGACCTCCATAGTATTCAACCAAGACACCCTGTGGGTAGGATAGAGATCTCTATCTTGAAGTCAGAAATAAATATTGAAATAATTAAAAAATTAAAAAGAACTTAGCCTTTTTTAATTAGATGATATAAAATTTCCAGATGTCACTTAAAACAGGAATTTAATAAAAGTATTGAATTGAGGAATGTGAGTATTTTTTAAAAAGTAAATGACAGTTTGAGTTGATAGAGTTTTGTCTTTCAAGTTTTTCAGTATTGTCTTCCTGCTTCACTGCTCATTTTAAGCCTTCATTTTAAATAAGAGGAACCTGTTACTATAGTTTTTTCAGTGGGTGAATTTTGAATTTTATTGTGACAATATAGTGGTTTGGGTATAATAATAGTTTTAGGATTAAATTAGTGTTAAATTTTAAGAATTAGTGTTAAATTGTTAAGAATTTAATCTCAAAGTACAGTTTTAATTTTTCTTTATTAGGCCTATTGAAGTTCAAAGTTGAACTGGTTTTTAGAGATTTCATTTACTTATTTTTGATATTTTATGACTGTCTACTACATATCCAAAATAAATTTAGAGAGAGAGAGAGCAAATATTCATCTTGCATATTTCTGTTGAATCTTACAATGGAGAGGCTTTTTAAAGGTTCTATGTACAGTAAACTTCATTCTTTGTAATGTTGTATTTCTGTGAATTTTAACAATTGTATAGTAGTGGCCATCACCATATTCATGATACGGAAGTTTCCTTGTGTCCATAAATTCACTTTTGCTGTGGGTTTTTTGTTTTGTTTTATTTTTTGTTGTTTTTGCTTTTTCACCCAGTCTCTACTTATGACTATCACGTGGGTGTTTTCTCTGTTATAGTTTCCTTGCTATGGCTTTAGAAGTCGCTTAGAACATTTCCCTTTAATAATTGAAACTGGCTGTTCAAAACTCACTTCACTTTAAAAAGCTATAAAATATTATGAAGAGAATGAGAAATAACAATCCAATATTGTAACTTGGCCTATGAGATGCTTTAGCAGATAAAGACACTTGCCACCATGCCTTATAATCTGAGTTTGATAGTCCAAACCAATGTTGTTGAAGGAGAAAATTGAATCTTGTAAGTTCTTCTTTGATCTTCACATATATGCTATATGTTCATGTGAGCACACATATATTCACACCTAAATTAGTATGAAAACACATTTAAAATAAGAATTTTCAAATACTGATTATTTTTTTTTCTAGGTAAAATTAAATATTCAGAAAGAGTCTATGAAGCTTGTATGGAAGCTTTTGACAGCTTGCCCCTTGCTGCACTTCTAAACCAACAATTTCTTTGTGTTCATGGTGGACTTTCACCAGAAATACACACACTGGATGATATTAGGAGAGTGAGTATAACTGACTTCTGAACTTGTTTCCAATTTATGGTATTTTCCTTAGAAGTTTTTAAGAGCATCAAATTTATTTTCACTGGTAAGAATAGATAATGATAAAAATTAATATACTCATTAATAGACTGACTTCAAGGAAATACCTCCTGATCATTTAGAACAATGTAGTATAGACTGTATTCAAAGTTGGTATCACTTTCTTACATGCATTCTGTCTTCAGCTGATGAATTATTTCTTTGTGTCTTTTATTTCACAGTTAGATAGATTTAAAGAGCCACCTGCTTTTGGACCAATGTGTGACTTGCTATGGTCTGATCCTTCTGAAGACTTTGGAAATGAAAAATCACAAGAACATTTTAGTCATAATACAGTTCGAGGATGTTCTTATTTTTATAAGTAAGGACAAACAAGATTAATCACATTTTAACAGTTGATGCTTTATATGAATTTTTACTTAATTTATTCTTTTTCTCCTACAGCTATCCAGCAGTGTGTGAATTTTTGCAAAACAATAATTTGTTATCGATAATTAGAGCTCATGAAGCTCAAGATGCAGGGTAAGAATTCTGTTTCCCTGACCAAAATTACACTTGATTACAAATCAAACTTAGTAATCATGATTGATGCTTTACGATGCATATTAAGCTATTTGTTTTGCAGCTATAGAATGTACAGAAAAAGTCAAACTACAGGGTTTCCTTCATTAATAACAATTTTTTCGGCACCTAATTACTTAGATGTCTACAAT
The DNA here is from genome assembly GCF_907164565.1 of Psammomys obesus. Classification (NCBI taxonomy): domain Eukaryota; kingdom Metazoa; phylum Chordata; class Mammalia; order Rodentia; family Muridae; genus Psammomys; species Psammomys obesus. Next base: position 29,886,368 of record NW_026590062.1, read on the forward strand.
AATAAAGGTAAGATGTTGTTGATTAAAAAAAAAAAACTGTATAGACAACTTAGCCTTTTAATTTACTTTAAAATAATAAGGAGGATTATTTGAAATGGTCTAGATCTCATTAAAAAAAAAAAAAAAGCCAAGATATAAGGGAGGGGAGAGAAAAAGAAATAAAATCCAAAATGTGCAGTCAAGTTGTGTGCAGCCTGCATTACAACTTGTTGCTTATAAAGCCATTTTAAAAAGTGCTCTAAGTTAAGCATAACTACAGATGATTTTGAGTTAAGTATAACTACGTATGATTTTTCTTAAACTCCCTCTCTTAAATCTTTCCTTATATCTGAGAGAATGTTTTCATGTCTGTGTAAAGTTGCTTCTATCACCATTTTGTCTATTTCCAGTGTTAACTTACTTACTTTATCATGTTCTACATTCACAAGTACAGGTTTTCATATATATATATATATATATATATATATATATATAAATTTTTTTCCTTTCAGTAGTCTTGAATTATTTCTCCAAGACTTGAGCTTTTTTATTTTTATTTTTTTAAATCCCCTTTGTTCTACTTTTAGAGAGAACCCTTCTTTTATTGGCTTTTAACCATTTTTTTATACCCTCTTCTTTACCTCCTATTCTAGGCATCCATTTCCCCTTATTTGCTCCTAATTTGATCTGACTGTAAAGATTGGATTTCATTTTATTCTGAACATAACTTATTGATTGAGAATGCTTCAGGGTCGTAATCTAGTTAAATATGTTTCAGGGACATGGAAGATGACATGAGCTTTTACGTATTTCACATCATGAGAGGAAGAAATTGAGAGGCCAGCTTCTATTCTGTCTCGACATGTCTAGAATTCAGTTGATTATCATAGCTTTAGGGTCAGACTAGATTAGATGTGCCAAGAGAAAAAAAAAAAGAAAGTTAAAGGCGTTTAAAAGTACATTTAGAAAGATAATGAGGTCATTGCTAAAAGAGGAAAAGAGTTTTTGATGATGGTAGATGACAGAAGATTAAAATCTTTATCTGGGAATAAGCAGCATACTAGACAATTTTGATACAGAATATGCTATAAGGATATTATAGCTACCTAATAAATATGGCTTCATTTTTGAAAAGTAGCATTTCTTAGTTTATCAAGAACAGAATTGATTGTTACATCTGTCTGCCAGTATCCTAACTCTTTAGCTGTGTTTTCTCTTAATGTAAAAAGTGGCGAGTAGTCATTGTTCAGTTGATTGCTGCCTTACTGCTTATCCTTTTCATTTTGATGTCGGAGTCTAAGGAAATCAGGTTTTAATTTTTAAAACTGAAACTCAAACCACTGAATCTTCTCTGTCAGAACCAAATGTCTCAGTAGTTTTGATTTGTGTATAAATGATGTTAATGATTTGAGTGTGGTATTAATGATTGATAGTGGGCTTATTTGTGATCTTTCATTCCCACCCATAAGGCAGTTTTCTAGATTTCTTATTTTTCTCTTTTCTCCTTTAAATAAAAATTCTGAAAGGTTGGTATCAGCCTGTAATTTTTGAGCCTACCCTTAAGATGTTTTTACATGTGAGTTGTATGAGGGGGCAGAAGCATACCCATGAGTTAGTAGTAAATGGTAAAACAGAGCAGGGTTGCTTTGGTTCTATGCTAACTGGAATTTCAAATGTTGGATTTAGCATTTCCATTTCAGTGCTTTTCATCAAAATAAAAGGGAGAATAGGATAATTCATCTGATCATAAAATGAATAGGCCTCTATAGCCATACTTCCCACCATGATATGCTAGTGTTCCTTCTGAGATCCAAAGCACTAGGCAAATCAGTCATGATCTGAAATCTCAGAAATGATAAGCCAGAGTAAATCCATATTTCTGAGTTGAAAAAAAAAATCACAGTATATTTATAAAATAGTTTACACTTTCTTTGTTTTATATGGAACACATTCTCTGATCCTAAACTTCTGAAATAGACAGGGAGGACATTTTGGTTCCATTTAACCTAAGGAGATAATGGTCATATAGTTGTATTGGGACATTAGAAAGATCTAAAATTGAGATGAATATGTATCTTTAGATTATTTAGCTATACTCTTTCTCTTCTGGTTATTTTTAGATATTTTTTTTTTCCTAAATGATGTAAAATATTTCTTTGAAATAGTTTCATCTGTTTTCATATACTAAGTAAAAGGAACATATTTGTATACTCAAATCTCTAAATTGGTGGGTTTTTTATTTGATTGCTTTATTGAATTTAGCTGTTCTTATTAGGTTGCCTGGAGTTTAAAGGATCTTCTTTAATTCCTCAACTATGTGAGATTGAAAAAAAAAAAATTGCCTATTGCCATTCTGTAATTTTCCTTAAAAGTTGATTTTCACAATATTGCATTTAGTAAAAGTGCATGTTTGTTGTTGGATTATAAAGGAAAGTAAGCATTCTGGAAAGAATCGGAAAATGTTATTAATAATGAGTAAACATTTTATATTTTAAATTGGGCCATGGTGGCACACGCACACTTTTAATCTCAGTAGGCAGAGGCAAGCAGATGTCTGTGAGTTTGAGCATGACCTGGTCTTCATAGTAAGTTATAGGCCAACCAGGACTATGCATTGAACTCCTGTCTAAAAGAATAATAATGTGTGTTATTGAAAAAGAATTCATTCCTATCTCCTACTACCAAGCCCAAATTCTACTAGTTCTACTAGCCCAAATTCTCCCTCCCTCTTAAAAAGATGCTGTATTTTACGGATTTGATGCTCTTCAGGCTCAAAGTAGTTTGCTTATATTGGTGTTTAACGTACTTTGCAGCTGCTGTACTAAAATATGAAAATAATGTAATGAATATTCGACAGTTTAATTGTTCTCCACATCCTTACTGGCTGCCCAATTTTATGGATGTCTTCACATGGTCTTTACCATTTGTTGGAGAAAAAGGTATGTTTTGTTGTTGTGTTTTACAAAATAATTACTTCTTTTACACTTGCTCCAGTTTACTGTCATAGACACGTACTTGCTAGAGGAAACTGAAACCTGGTTTCACTGTGCTTACAGCTCTACTTGTGTCTGTGGATGTGGATATGACAGCCTCAAAGATATTTTGGTTCAATGTTTACAGCCCCCATGTGAGGATGTCTGGAGGACTGGTAGAGGATTTATAAATAGCTTGATGTTGTCTTCAGCTGTTGGGTTTTCTTTCATTTTGTTTTAAGCCTAAATCTTTTATAGAGGGTTAGCTTTGCTTTGGAACGGACGCTTCTATATTCTAACACCATTTGTGAAGATTTCACACCAGTTTATGGGAGAATTTTGTTGCCATCATTTTGGCAGCATTAGTTGTTTTGTACTGCATCTGTATTCTAAAAGGAGTAGAGAAATCCAGGTTCTATCTAACCTAATATTCTCCTATATCAAAAAATACACACATATTTTTAGTAATGCTTTCTGACAAATGTTGAGAAATAACCATTAGAACCTTTACCTTTGAGAAGTAACCATTAGGCTTTTAAAGAGAGAATAAATGCTATTTAAGAATTTTTTTCCTAATTGTATAGAATTCTTAGGATTTTGTTGCCTTTTTTTCCACGTTAGTGTTCATTCTTCTTTCTTTTTAAAAAGTGTATCAGATTTCATTTGTGGCAAATTGACAATGTGAGAATACAGGTATAATTATAAAAAAATTTGTTCTATATCCCCTCTATTTTTTCATAACCCCTTCCATGTCATAAAATATGTCACCTCTGTCAGGACAATTTTTGTTCTAAAATTCAGAATTAATAATTACACTGTATTGTTAGAATTTGAGCAGATTGCCTTTACTCTTCATTTACTCAGTAGGTCTGATGTTAAGTTTATATGGAGATAGAATTACCCATCTTAGCATTTGAGAAGAGAACTAGTTAGGGGCTTAGGTAGAAGGGATGCGTTACACTTAGAACCTTCTATCTTTGGGATATGAGAAATAGTTCAAGCATAGCATCATCAAGCTAAAGGGAATATAAGAATTTATCTCACTGTGTTGTCTCTAGGCTAGACTGCAGCTCAGCTACTTTAATATTAGATCGTGGGGGTGGAGTATGGGGATCAGGAGGATAAATGAAAGAGAAAAATGGTTATATCATAGATTCCTATTTAGTTATCTTACAAGTCCCTGTACTATTTCATAGTCTCTAATGTTTTTGCTATGTTTAAACAAAGAGATCACAGCTCATAAGTAAATTTAGTAATTGTCTACTTCTTGTTGAGAGATCAGAAAATTTAAACTGACTTCTGTTTGTTTACTACAAATGAAGAACAGTGGACTTCCATTGATATTCCTACTTTTGATTGCTCTCAGATGATCTTTAGTTATTTTTTATTAATTTTTTTAAAATTACATTTACTTACAGTGTGTGCATGTATATGTCAGCATACTTCTGTGATGGCACACATGTGAAGGCCAAAGGATAACTTGTGAGAGTCATTTTTCTTCTTCCATCTTGTTCTCTGGCATAGAACTTTGGTCACCAGGCTTGGCAGCAAGCATCCTTACCCACTGAGCCGTCTTGCCAGACATCAGTAGTTCTTTTGCTATCCTAATGCATTATATAGTTTTAAAAGATTTGGAAAAGTTGAGCTGGGTATGACAGAGTTTTTTTTTTTTTTTTGTAGGTCCTTTGCATATATCTTTTTTAATTAATTTATTTTAATTTATTCATTTTGTGTCCCAGCTGTAGCCCCCTCGTCCCCTCCCAATTCTGCCCTCCCTCTTTTTCCTTCCATATCCTTCCCAAGTCTACTGATAAGGGAGGTCCTCCTCCCCTTCCATCTGACCCTAGCCTATCAGGTCTCATCAGGACTGGCTGCATTGTCTTCCTCTGTGGCCTGGTAAGGCTGCTCACTACCCCCTCCTCAGGGGGAGGTGATCAAAGAGCCAGCCACTGAGTTCATGTCAGAGACAGTCCCTGTTCCCCTTGCTAGGGAACCCACTTGGAGCCTGAGCTGTAATGGGCTACATCTGTGCATCGGTGATAGAACATTCTTATAAGCCTAGCAGTGGGAAGAAGGGGGTTAAGGCAGGAGGATTACTAGTTTGAGACCAGCTTGGGTTACATAACAGGACTCTGTCCTCTGGGACTGGAGAGATGACTCATAAAAATTAAGAGCATGAACTGTTTTTCCATAGGACCTCACTTCAGGTCCCAGCACCTCTGTCAGGTGGCTCACAATCACTTGGCAGCTGGAGCTCCAGGGCGGAACCAACTTCTTTGGCTTCTAAGCGTTCCCTGTCTCCAACAAAAAACAACAGTCTCTTATAAGGTGTAGAAATATTAAAAATTTACGAACATTTTTGTTTTTTTCTGTGGATCTTCTCTAAATTATAAGAAAGTAAATCTCAAAAGCTTAGCACTCTGTCAGCAAGATGTCTCCAGCCAGGTAGAAGTACTTGCCATGAAAGCCTAACCATGGAGCTTTATTCCCCAAACCCACAGTGGGAGGAAGAGAACCAGGTCCCCAAAGTTCCCTCCAATCTCCACACAAGTGCCGTGGCTGCAGCACATAGGTGTCCCCAACATGCTTCAGTGTTATGAGTACAACATTGGCACTTGCCAATCAGAAGTTTATGATTTTGATGAAATTTCCTTGAACTCTTTAAGAACTACCTAATCTATAAAGATTTACCTTTTTTTCCTAAGTGTTTTCTGTGTCTGCTAAATTATTTTGACATCCACGTAAAAAAATTGACCTTAACTGTGAATATTTATTTTTGGGCCTCATTTACCTATGAGACCATTTTATAGTTTTTGTCACTTCTTAAGATGGTTTATAATTTATAATATAGTTAATAATTTCAGCTGTTATTTATTGTAATTCATATTTTTTTAGCAGATCTTTGATGTCTCTGAATTCCAGTTTCTCAGAGTTCTTATCTGTTAAATTGCTTTCATTTTAAAGTTTTTTTAGTTTTTAAAATTCTGTCATTCCTGCTATCACAAGATGTCCTATTAAATTATTGCTTTGTATGTATGTGGGCAGTTATATGTAGGCATCTAACATCACTTTTTTTTTTTTTGAATAGTGACAGAAATGTTGGTAAATGTTCTGAGTATCTGCTCTGATGATGAACTGATGACAGAAGGTGAAGACCAGTTTGATGGTATGAATGCTCATCTTATTATTTTTATTGTTAAATGATAGCTCTTTACCTACATACCTATGCTATGTAAAAAAAAAAAAAGCCATTGTTTTTCTGTGGCTGTGGTATTTGATAAGTGAGAATTCACTCGCATACACACATATATTTTAAGTTTTGAAAATAACTTTTGTGTGCTTTTTTTTTTTTTTGTAGTGGTGTGAGAGTTTAGGAAAGGGGAAGTTTGGAAGAAAACAGAAACAAGAAAATGGAGAGTTGTTGAAAGGATGTGGTTCTTGATGAATAAATATGGAGGTTACTCTTTGAAGAGGGCATTTAGTACTGTGTTCCTAGTACATCAAAAACATCTTTGAAGTTCCCAGTATTGTATTCACTTTTTTATCAATTTAGGTTGTTCTCATCCTAGTGTGGTTATGCTCCAAAAGATCACTTGCCAATTTGCTAAAGATTTTGGAAGTTTTTCTTTTTCATAGAAAAAAGGTTAGCTCTTGTATAAGCCAACAAACTTGTGAACCTAATGTACGTTTATAAAGAAATACCATTAAAAAACTGTTTCGTTTTATGTTTTGAAATTTTTACTTAAAAAAATTAAAGATTCTTAAATTTTAACAGAGTAAAATAAAAAGATAAAATTACTTAAATGCCGAAAACTTACAGTCCTTATTTTTTGTGTATAATTTCTGTAGTGTATTACACTTGCATGGTAGTCAGCATTCAGATTCTTTACCAATTATAATCTATGTATTAGTAAGATTTAATAGGGAGATAGAGTGCCTTTTTTTCTCTTTCCCACATACACTCCCCATCACCACCACTCTTTTTTCTTTTTTTTTTCCCCCAGACTGGGTCTTACATACTTTAGTCTGGCTTCAAAACTCATCCTGTAGCTGATGATCCCGAACTCCAAACCTCTATATCCTAGTCACTGGGATTATAGGCATGAGCCATCATATCAGATCTTTCTATTGTGTTCTTGAGACAGAATCTTGCTATGTAGCCCAGGCTGAGATTGAAATACTGATCGTCTTGCTTCAGCCTTCTTTTTTTTCCTTGCTGGGCTGGATTATTGATAATGTAGCCATGCCGTGGGAATTGAACCTAAGGCTTTTTGCAAGTTAGGCAAGCCCTCTCCCAACTTAGGTATAGCTCCAGCCCTCCTCCCTATTATTTTGAGGCAGGTCTCAATCTGTAACCCAGGATGGACTGAAACTATGGCATACCTACCTGTCTCCTCAGTGCTGGGGTATCAGGTATGTGTTATAACCATGGTCTGACTCAAGTTAGATTCTAAACCCATTTGTTGAAAATACAGGTGCTGCAGGGTGTGCAGGTGGTGGTGGCACACACCTTTGATCCCAGCACTTGGGACAGAGGTACACGGGTCTCATGAGTTTGAGGCTAGCCTGGTCTACTGAGTTCCAGGACAACCAGGGCCTCAGAGAAACTGTCTTCAAAACAAAACCACAAAACAAAACAGAAGTAGCTATTGCCATGTACTGGTGGCAGGCAGAGCTAATGCTTTTATTTACTGTGCCTTTATTAATAACTTAAAAGCAGGGGTTGGGGATTTAGCTCAGTGGTCAAGCGCAAGGGTCTGGGTTCAGTCCTCAGCTCTGGAAAAAAAAAATAACTTAAAAGCAAATTTATGTCAATTTTTTTGATTTGGATAATAAACACTTTTCTCATGAGTTTCTATTTTACAATATTTCATCATATATAGCTTTTTATTTTCCTTAAAATTTGTTATTCTACCAATTTCACTCTCAGTGTTCTAAGAAAAGATCTACGTTCAGATTCTTTTTTATAAATGGCTCTGAGGTGTTAGACTATTTAACTGTTTGGACTTATATTTCCCTTATTAATTTGAGGATGATAAGAACTATTCATGTCACCCATACTGAGATAATATTGACATGGTGACTGAAATAACTCTTGGCACATGCCATGTATGTTTTTCAGTTAAAGTTTTCTGACAGTTTGTCACATTCTGAGAAATATTCAGTGGGTATTTCAGTTGGTTTATGTTAGCTATATTTGAATCTAGTATCTTTAAAAATATTAAGCTTTCAAAGTAAAGATCTCTTACTCTATATAATTAGTCCATTTACTGAAATTTACTCCACTGAATTTATAATTATCCAGTTAGAATTAGATTTTTTTTAAACTCTTACAAAGTTAAATTGAAGCCAGTATTTTCTTTTCATTTTCACCACAACTCAGTTGTTATTCTTAACATCTTCTTTTTCTGTATTCAGAATTTGTTATTTTTATAAGTTTGTTTTATATCCAGTAAGATAAGTAGAATTTTTTTCATGTGGTAATTTAATTTTTTTAGTATATACATAACTTCTGAAAATAGTCATTTGCATTAGGCTGGTAGTATTTCTAACTTGCCATTTTATTCTTTCAATGTTTTATCAGTATTGCCAATAGCGTATTAAGTAGGTGTGGTAGTACGTTCTTTTCTTGTAATAAAAAGGAAAAACGTTTTATAGTTAAGGCTAACAGTACTTGGTTTAGTTACTTGTAGTTTATATGAAGATAAATATGATCGGTTTTAAAGATTTCACAAGGAATAAACGAGGTTTTATTAATTGTTCAAAACAAGCTAGGAAAAGAACCCATACTTTATCACCTGCCTAAAACATAGAAGTATTAGAATATATATTTCTTTTAAAGACGTTGTAGTTACCTGTGGTTTTTCTGTTTGTTTTTACGAGACAGGGTTTCTCTGTGTAACCTTGGCTGTCCTGGACTCACTTTGTAGACCAGGCTGGCCTGGAACTCACAGATATCTGCCTACCTCTGCCTACCAGAGCGCTGGGATTAAGGGCGTGTGCCACTATGCCCAACTGGTTGTGTTTTTCCCATCAATACCATACAAATTATTTATTTCAGTTTATTTGTTGTATTATTCTTACATTCCAGGGATAAATGATAAATTAAATTTCATCATTAAAGGGGCAGTATCACTTGATGAAAAAGATAATGGTTTAGTAGAACCTTTCACTTTCATTCATAGCTATTTAGTCTTGGGAAAGCACCCAACTTCTTAGGATCTTCTCATTTATAAATTGAGAGAACAGAAAAGATGACATTTTATTCTCAAGTAACTTTTAATAATTTTTTGCACCATTTATGACAGTATTTCTGTGGAAAAATACACTTAAGTTTTGTTTTGCATTTTAGAAATAGATCTCCCTTCATTTTCAGCATCACAGGTGCATTTATTCTTCCTATTTTTTTACGCTTTCATTAACCCATCTATTAATATCAGAAATTCTAAAATCGATAAAAAAATATGAGTCAAGGAATTTTCTTAGGGAATGGGAGTAATTTGGGAGAGAAAGCACTGAAAAAATGGAGGAAGGTGGAGGGTGTTAGGATAGACACTAAAATTCAGCATAAGCTTCAGAATAGAACTGCTGGAAGCCCACCACCCCCATGCTTCCTTGTTTGATCCCTTCCTTTTACTCAACCCTTCTCTGTCCCTTTTGTCTCCTTTCCTTTTGTCATGATGGCATGGTTTCTCTCTTTCTCTTTTTCTGCACCATAGTGAAGCCATCCTATGGATCTGGGAAGAAACTGAATTTAGAAAGAAAACTTGATAGAATGGGGTTTGCTATGGAGGTAAAATGAAGGTTCAGTTTTTCTTCAGAGAAAGGGAGAAAACAAGATTAGAGATTTTCCAGTAGCAGGAAACAGTAGTTTTTATATTTTCACTTTTGAGATTTGTTAAAGTGGATTAAGACTCTTATTGATGGCTCCTTGGTTCTCTCTTGTATGGTTTGTTTCTTTTTTTTTCCAAGTTAAATTTTCATAAATATTGCATATAAAAATGTATAGCGTCCTTTTTAGAGGTGTTAATGATGGAAGAATTTTTGAACACTATTTTCTATAATTTTAGGATGCATACAGTTCTTTCAGATATTTATCTTTTGTCTTCTGTTTGGTAAAAGAAATGCAGACTCTATGTTACAGTATTATTAAATTAAACTCTGTAGTTCCTATTATGCAGTCATGTATCTTAGCATTAGAATGCAAGATCTGAAAAACTCAAACTACCTCTACTGCCTACTTTTAAAGCTACTACCTACTTACTTACTTTGAGGCAATCTGTTGCTATTTTTGCAAAAAGATGTTCCTCAGTCTCCCAGATTGGATTGGGAACAAACAGCACATTGTTTGTTTTGAATATATGCAAACATTCTACAATTCAGATTTAAGAAATCATGTCATCTTGTTGTGGAGTGTGGGAGTCTCAGCTTTTTCCTTATTGGGAGTGGGTGATACTTTCCACTGAGGAAAGTTACCTACATTTTCTGTATATGATACAGACTTTGCATATGTTGGTGTCCTTGAAGAACCACATGAGTTTTCCTTTGTGTACTTTGTGTCATTGCTTTTCACTTTACATACTTTTATGGGTGGCATATTTCCTTAGGATTATGACTATAAATGTGTGATTGTTAGCACAGTCTTTTATTGGTCTTACGTGTTTTCGTATGTGTTTTTTGTTCCTAATTATGTCTACTTTCATCAAAAATTATAATCATTCTATTCATAATTTCTCTCTGAACACATATCTTTTAAGAAATCTTTGCATTAAAGCTCTACCCTGCAGCATCTGTCTTTTATTCACCAAATTCTACAGTACTACGTTTTTCAAATTTTCAAATGTAAGGACCTTCATTTTTTTCTCTCTTTCTACATTCATTCTTCAGTACCACTGCCAAGTTAAATCTCTATCTTTTTATTTGTCTCAACCACCTTTTCTCCATCATTCACTTCCTTTTTTCTGGACTCTCCATCTGAAGAACGACTCATATATGGCAATAAAAAAGGTACAGACCAGACAGAGTAACATTGTTTTGAAATATGACTTCATAAGTTACCTCATGTCCATGTAAGTTGGCACATTCATTGACTAATGTTTTGAGGGTCTTTTGGGGCCTTGTACAAATTTAGCCTGACTCTTACCTGAGTTAGTATTTGATGTTTTAGAAGTCATATTCCAAGACATCTGTCTTTCTGTGCATGGAAATAGTTTTCCCTCTTTTCATTCCTCTTGTTTTCAATTTTCATTCTTTCCTTATTTGTAATGTTTTGTACTTTTCCCTGCATGATTAGGGGTGTTTGATTGTCTGTCTTATTCCCCAAAGTACTTTTAAATTGGACATTTACTTTAATATGATGCATGATGTGTTTGTAGACTGATTTTAAATTCTGATTTGTACAGTGTGTTTATGTTTCTTAAATTTTTTATTTAAATTCAGTATAGTTTTTATATCATTTGGTTTTACAAATATATAAATTAAGGTTGAAAATACAATTGTGTATTGTTATAGCAATCCTTCTCAACCTACTACTGCTTATGCAAATCATATTATTTTAAAATTTCTAGCAATTTAAAAATAAAATCTGTATTAATTTGTTAGAAGGAAATCAGACTTTGTATCTTTGGAAAAGTCATTTAATGAACTCGGGGTTTTTTTGCTTGTTTTGTTTTTTGTCTGCAAAATCAGGAAATACCTCCAGTGTGTCTTCAGATTCTGATATTCTTTGGTACTTAACCTTTTTAGTTAATCTGAAGAACACCTTTTGATGCTGTAATGGCCACATAGTTTTGAGGTTGGAGCTTCAGTGCTCTTCATATTTATTACTTAGAATAACAAATAAGTTAATTGGAGCCCTGCCCTCTAAATACATCGTTGACACTGGACTTTTTTTTTTTTTTTTTTGTTTTTCATTTAGTTAGTTGTAGTCATCATTTTAGTTTTTAGTTATATGTATTTGTAGTGGGCTTGAATTTTAAATGAAGTGCTTTCACCTGCAAAACTTGATTGTTCAGATCTCTGCATACCTACGGCCTAGTTTGCTTTAGCATCTCAGCCTTTCCTTCACCTTCTCCTCAGCAATGGTGCTTCCATATGTGTGTTTTCATCATGGTGAAGCACAGGTGTAAAGAAACACACTGTGGTCCAGAGGAACTCTAGTTGCTATATATGTGTAACAGGACTGAGATTGTTGTTCTTGCTGGAGACCAGCATAAGGAAGAGTGATCCTTTTGAGTCTTTGTCCAGCTGAGGAGCTAGTTCTTTTGGTGCATTCTTTAGCCAGCTTTTCACAGGAGTCTCTTACTGTTTATTTCATATTTGCCTTTGGTTATTAGAGCTTATATATACTTGCATGACTTTAGAGGACAGCTAGTTCATGAAGTTGAGAGGTAGTTACTGTTGCTCAAATACCGCTTATAGTCCCTACTTGGGATCACCTTTGTAATTATCGTTACCCTTTGTACATTATTTGTAGATTAATTTAGAGCAAATAAGCTTACTCTTTTATAATATATGAGATATTTCTAGTGTGCATGTTAAAAGCTTTTATGATAGTTAAACAGAAGTCTTCCATTTGTTTTAATCTGCATGCCATAGGCTCCCATGAAGATTAAAACTATAGGCTTGTTTCTAGTTTATTGACTTCTGGTTTATAATCCAAGTCCCCTCTTTACTCCTTTCCTGATTAGTCAGTACTGTGAGATAATTAAAGTTTGCATTGTTCTTATCAGACCTCAGTATTTGACTAGTGTTCAGCTAATCATTGAGGGTGTGAGAAACTTTCTGGCATGAGTTTATCTAGTCTCCTCCATGTGATCTAGTAGCAGGAGACCTGGCATTGATTTAGATGAATCTAGAATAGGCTAGTGGAATAATAGAATAATGCTTGAGTGCCCTAAACTTGAGCCTTTTTTTTTTTTTCCTGTTTATTCCATTCAAAGTAGGTTCAGCTGCAGCCCGGAAAGAAATCATAAGAAACAAAATCCGAGCAATTGGCAAGATGGCAAGAGTCTTCTCTGTTCTCAGGTACTGATACATTTTCCTGCTTGTTTATAGAAATTGTTTCACTGTAACTTATGAGCATTGTTCTGGTTGATACCCAAAAGCAACTGTTTTTCTTTCTATATTAAAACTAGTTCTAAGTTTATGTACTGTTGAAGGAGTAGAAGTTCCTTAAAGCTGGTGAAGTTTTGTTTGCTTGCTTTTGTTTTATATTGTGCTGCCGGAATCAAACCCAGGACTTAAGACATACTAAGAACAGAAACCTGCTGCAGAGGTTTATCTTGTTCTTGCAATGAAAGCACTGAATATACACCTTAAAAAAGCTGGGTATGGTGGTGCATGCCTTTAATTCCAGCACTCAGGGAGGCAGAGACAGGCAGATCGATGTGCGTTCCAGGCCAGCCTGGTCTACACAGAGAAACCCTTTTGCAAAAAACAAAAGAAACAAACAAAAAATCAGACCAGGATAAGATTCCTGGTGACTTTTCTTATCCACATAGAATGTTTGTTTTGCTAGAGTACAGTTTATCTTTCAGGGCTTGCTTAAAACTCATCCAGGAAGAGGAGGTTTTAGGAAAACTTCAATTGTAATGTGTCTATCCCCCAAAATGAAACATTTAAAATATGGGAAATTAAGTACCTTGGAATTAAGGGAAATATGGTAATAGCAATGAATATAATAAATTATATACATGGCCTATATCTGGGCCCTAGCTCCTCTTTTAAAGGATGTACTTATTGATAGATTTTTATTTTGTTCAGTTTGCTTTTTGCAGTTTTGAGGATCAAGTGCCCTGCTAGGCAAATGTTGTATATCTGAGCTACTAACCCTTCTGATACTTGTTACATTTTTCTGCTGTAGGGAGGAGAGTGAAAGCGTGCTGACACTCAAGGGCCTGACTCCCACAGGGATGTTGCCTAGTGGAGTGTTGGCTGGAGGACGGCAGACCTTGCAAAGTGGTAATGATGTTATGCAACTTGCTGTGCCTCAGATGGACTGGGGCACACCTCACTCTTTTGCTAACAATACACATAATGCATGCAGGGAACTCCTTCTGCTTTTTAGTTCCTGTCTTAGCAGCTGACATAAGGAGGGTATTGTGTGGTAGGCAGTATCTGATTAGTACCTGACCAGGAAGTAATGTTGAGAGAACATTTTGTCTCTTAAAATAATGGTCAGTTCCTCATCTTTTCTTAAAGTGGTATGGGAGCAACCCATGTCATAATTATGAAATATTTATTTGTCTAATGCACCCTCTTCTTTTAAAAGCCTCAGTTAAGAATGTGAATCAGGGATATACATATTACTAAAATGGAAATGTAATTCCAAGTTTCTTTTAAAATTTATATAATTGTATTAGATTATGCTTATATTTTCAAATATTTAAATTTTGGGTTAAAATTCTGCTAGGCCCAAAAATTTCCTTTATGCACTTCATTTGCCAAAAGATTTATGCCAAGTTTTGTACCCTGGTAAATGGTTAGTTTGTTTTCTGTGGTGTTTGTCAAATGTTCTATGTATAATTGACTGTCTGTAACATGCTGTTTCTTTCCTCTGCAGATATAGCTGCTTTCCTAAATCTGTCTGTCTTTCTTTAGAGTAGCTGTATGTCTGTAAATATATGTTCAATTAAATTACTCTATCAGACGCTTGTCTGTCTTTTGATGTAGAAGCAGCTCTGTAGCACCTTGATTTTGGGTTTGCTGCATTTCTTGCTGCACTTGGTGCATTCTGAATATGAATGTAACGTTAGATATTAAGTTATTGTTATAAAGGGTTGAATTTAAATCATGTAAGTCAAAATTGAAAGGGTGTTATAAAGTGTGACTTTATTTTGCATGAAAATAAAAAAATTATACGTAAAGCATTCCTGTAATCTGGCTCGTTGAATATTTTATGTTTTTTAAAAAGCTAACTTGATCGTTTTTTAAGTATCTGTGTAAGTACTGGGTAAACTTTGAAAGCCCATCACAAATTAAATAGAAGAAAGTGGTGTGACTATTGAAGCACATACACAGTAGCACAGTCTCAATTTCTTTCCCTTATGGATAGAAAACAGTTTGTGATGTGGAAAAAAACTATACATAGAGCCACTTTGACAGCTCATTGTTTTATTAAAACAGGCAGTGATAGCTCTGTTCTTTATAATATAGTTTCCTTTTGGTGTTGTAATTAGTAAATTTTTTAAGTGAAAAAAAAAGCAGTTTAAATATTTGAAAAATTTTGAAATTCCTTCATAATATCATTTTACCCACTTCCAAAACAAATGCTTTTTAATTAAAATAATTTTTTGGTAGACAAATAATTTTTATCCTATATATGTTCTATTTTATGTTACTCTATTGTGTGCTATTACCACTGGTGCAACCGATAAGTCCAGCTAAGTACAGTAGTGGCTTTGAGATCGAATAGAAACATGTAATTTCAGATTCCCATGGTGAATGAGGGTTTTTTGTTTAGTTGGATTTTGTTTTATTTATTTATCTATCTATCTATTTATTTATTTATTTATTTTTTGGTCATGGTGCTGGAGATCAGAGAATATAAAGCCTTGAACATCACTGACTCTCTAAGCTATATTCCATCTATCCATTCCTTATTTTTGGATTTAAAAGATATCTTACAATTTTCTTTATTTTTTGCCCTCCATTTTTTTATTTACAAATATTTTTAAAAGCCAAAGAGAACTTCATGAATGTAAGTTGAAACATTAATAAACCTTAAATATTCAATACAAATTATACAAATTGTTACTAGTAAAGAATCATTCTAGTAATGAAAAGTTTACCCTTTGTTTAGAACAAAAACAAAATTAAAAGATAGCATATTTAAACAAATGTATTTCACAGTCCTCTCTCAGTTATCCTTGGATATATTGTTAGTTTTATATTGTATCCATGGCAAACTGTGCTTTCAGATTTCACAGTTAGCACCTGCTAATTACATGCTTTGTTGACAGCTTGGTACTTCTATTTATTCTTAATTTGCATGCAGCCTGAAGCTCATTCCTTCAACTTGGAAACCACCCTCAGCTGCAGGGAAGGTTTGAAAGACAGCAGCTTTGCTGAAGGGACTGTCTGTTCCCAGCATAGAGTGAGTTACTGGAAGGAGCTGAGCTTAAGGGGTCTAATTTGGGAAACTGGACAGCTCCCTAGTTCTGCTAGGGACAGCTCTTGATGTTACGGTTGAAGTTATTTCCCTAGCATAATGTTTTAAGCTTCTATAAACTCTGTTAATGTTTATGACTAAGAGGTACTACAAAAATAAATTTAATTCTGAGACTTTAAGCATATTTTCAGAATATAGAAATTAACTTTTCAATAATTTAAAAAAAATTTTTATTTTGCTTTGTATTTTGAGACAAGGTTTTATGATGTAGCCTTGCCTAGCCTGGAGGTCGTAGACCAGGCTGCCCTCAAGTTCATACAGATTCACCAGCCTCTGCCTCCTAAGTGCTGTGATTAAAGGCAGGAGTACCACCACACCAGCTTCTTTTTAGTATCTTTGAAGCTAATTTATGTTATTTTTTTTTTAGGTGGAGGGAGCTGTGTTTTTTTTTAAGAACTACAATTATACTGGACTTTGACTTTGGAGTTTTGTATTTTTTTTTTCCCTCGTGGTAATTTGATTGGGAATTAGCCCTACAATTCTATTCACATCACAACCTATATGGGAAAACATGCATTACTATTTTAGTAGTGCCAAGTTTCTGTTGATCATTTGTTCTTTGTTGTATTGAAGACTATAAGAGTTAAAGGCAGCACTGTACTGACACTTACTAGCACTGTGTTCTATGTAATTGAAAATTAATAAAGAAAAATCACCATAGTAGCTTTCAGATTACATTCTACAGTTACCAGATGTTTCTTTCTAGTTTACTATTTAAGTTTCAGATGTTCAATGTGAATTGCTCTTATCAGACCTCAATATTTGACTAGTGTTCAGCTAATCATTGAGGGCATGAGAAACTTTCTGGGATGAGTTTATCTAGTCTCCTCCATGTTCTAAGCCTTTCAACTTGACAGAGTATTATATATAGCTTACTGTCAAGTTTCATAGCTTAGAAAGTTTATCAGTAGAATTTTAAACTTTTGGTATAATTAACTAGATGCTAATCCTCTTAATGAGATCAATTTTAGTCTTAATTTATTACCATATACAAGTGGAGAATGCTTCGTATATAATCCCTTCTATCGCAGAGTCTTAAACCATATTCTGATAAGAGTTTTTTCTTCCTTCAACTTTATAAAGAAAATGTTCACATTCTGAAGGGGCTGATGATGAATGTTTAAAGACTGATAAATATAGACGGATCTTTTTTTCATTCCGTTTGTATATCTTCTCTTTCTTTGTGTGAGACAAGGTGTCACTGTGTAGCCCTGGCTGGCCTAAAACTCACAGAGTTCTACTTGCCTGAGTACTGGGATTAAAGGCATGGCCACCCTGCCCAGTTAGATGATCTTTTGTCCCGTAGAATTCTTTTCAGATAAACACTGCTACATTTTTTTTCCAAGAATAAGTTGTATAGTGGGCATATAATGTGTATGTCTGAGGAATAATTTGGTTTAACAATTAAAATTAAATCTTTATTCAATAATAATCTTACTTCTTTTGGATCCCCAATATTTTACGTTCTGGTTAACATCACCAAGATTTTCTAATTTAGTTTCTAAGGCTCTTCCATCTATAACTTTTGGGTGAAATAAATTCTAAATCATACTTTTTCTTAAAAAGACATTTCAGAAATAAGTATTGTAATTACCTTTATTGTAGAAGAAGCAAAGCAAAAGGAATATGGCATTCTTGTAACATTCTGAGCATTACACACTTTGGGTGTAGAAAGGGTAACATTGTCAGGCAAGTACTATTAATCTTTGCATTTTTAGATCTTGGTCTCCTTTTGTCAGCACTTTTCATAGTTTAAACCCCAAAATGAACAAACATGTAACCATTACATTTTGTTGAATATTATTTTGTTATCTTATTTGTATGGGTATTTGGCCTACCTATATGTACAGTACCATGTGCATGCATGATATCCTCTGAGATCAGAAGAGGGTGTCAGATCTCCTGGGACTGGTATTATAGACAATTGTTAGATGTCATGTGGGTGCTGAGAATCGAGCTTGAAATCTCTGCAAGAACTGCAAATGCTCTACCAACTTTGCATTGCCCAAAAAGGCATCTTTAACTACAAAATGCATGACTAAATCTTCAATTCTTTAAATGAGCCAGTACAAGTTATACCAAGAAATTTTTACTTATATGACCCATATATTGTTCCTGTATTATACAATAATTAGAATTCATTGCCTGAAAGACATTAGTGCCATCCCTTAACGCTTGTCTGATTAGTGCATGGGTTTGAAAAGATGCCCAGTAGACTTTGTTTCTTAACCTAGAAATGTAGGCATCTTGCTTCTAAGCAAATCATCATGATAAACTGAATATAAATAGAATTTTAACAATGTTACAGCTGTTTAGATAGTTGGACAGTCAATATTAGAGTAGGGACTAGGGTGTAGTGTTTATACACTCATAGTTTCTCAGCTACTAATGCTAGTGCAAGATGATCACCACTTGATCTGGAGTTCAAGGCCAGCTTCCCTCAAAACATAGAAAATTGATCCTTTTAGGCTCTCCCTAAAGAACAGAACTTGAGAATTAGATTAATTCAACAGATTTAGGGACCCTAAATTTCATCATAGTTGTACCAGATTTTGCTTCTTATGCTTTGTATTGAAAATCTGAAGGGACAGAAAACTGTTACTGACCCCTTCTTGTTTTGTGTCTTAGGAAGCTAAGTGGTAATGAATGTTATTAATATTAGAAGTGAAAGAAAAGATTCTCTTGTTTGCTTTTCTGCTGCAGTGCTATTATCATGATTTTCCTGTAATAATAGTTTGCTGATAAAACAAACAATGGAAAATTCCAGCACTGTCAAAACAGTGAAGATTTTTCGAGATGTGTAGTTAATACTGGAGTGTATTTGTATGGGTGCTGAGGTGTCTGTCTTTACAGTAGGTCTGTATGTCCTGTGTTCTGATGTCATAGTGCTGTGTGTAAGCTGTGCTGTGTTAGGAATTGGGGGATTGGATGGGGTTCGCTGATATGGGTACAGTTTGTGTTGAATTGTAAATGATGATTTGGGGTACTGTGATATATTAAGTGATCATTGCCTTTTCTGCTGTACAATATGACCCTTCTCATCTCTCTCATTCATTTTGCATGCCTCTGCTCACTTCTGTACAGCCACAGTTGAGGCTATTGAGGCTGAAAAAGGTACGATCAGAGTCCTTGCACCGGGCAGAGATCTGTGGTCTGTGGGTGGGCATCAGAGACTGTCCTGTGGGTGTGTCTTATTCCTAGCTTGCACAGATGAATCATACTGGCTGACTCATCTAGTTTAACAGTCACATTCCTCTTTTATTTAAACACAAGAGCTGATGCCTATAGTGTCTTTTCTCTTTTCTACTGTAATCAGAGTTTATTGTTGCTGATTTCTTTTAACATTATATTGCCTGTTTTAATGGACATTATTAAACCCTGCTAGTAGAGACCTAGTCCATATTTTCCATGTTTTATGCTACTTATTTTTTCTCCTAAGTAAAATTCCCACTAAATAAACACAAGAGTTTGTGTTTTACCCAGTTTAGTTTAATGATTTGTTGTTGTTGTTGTTGTTGTTTCCTGCAGTTTGGGCTGTAGTTTTATGGTTAAGATTATATTCATATGTATCAAGACTTAGCTTGATATTAAACACTTCTGTCTGTTCAGTGGCCATAGCCATTTGTTTTTTTTTCCAAGTTTATATGCAGTCCTAGAGATTAAGTATATTAAGCAGCTAAACTGTAAGTAATTGTATAGATATCTTTTTTTAATTAACATTATATTAGTGGAATTTGCATCCTTCCTGACAAAATAAATGAGAATTCATAAAAATTGGTGTACACCTGGCTTGGTGGTGAATGTCTACCCGAGCACTAGGGATGTTGAATCAGGAGGATCATGAATTTGAGGCCAGGCTAAGCTCCATAATTATTCCAAGGTCAGCCTGAGCTATGTAGTGAGGCCCTGTCTCAAAACAGTTAAACTAGACACCCCTTAATACTCAAGAAGGATTGCCATTTATTTTATATAGTTTGTGGTAATTGGCCAGAGAATGAAAGGAAACGTCATAAAATGTGAAACTATGAATACTTTTTGTTTCTCATCCAAACACAGTTCTAACTTGGGAGTCATTTGCTACCTTTTTTATTTTATAATGGTATTGCTGGGATGATAATTCCTCCAAGGTAGTTTTTAACCTGCTAAGTTTTGCTTCACTTCTTTCTCCTCCCAAGTTTGTGTGTTGAGGATTGTTCTTATTTAGCTTCCTCACTCATCCCCCTCTGTGCTACCTCATGGTCACCTTATGATCTCAGTTTTGTAAGAGGAGATAACTGGTTTAATAGAAGCAGACAGATACCTTGAGACCATTGCCTATAGGTTGTTTTTTTGTGGGCAGGGAAAGATAGTGTTTTTGTTTTGCTTTACTTTAAGTGAAGCAAACAAAACTATGCTAACTTTGTCATCTGTAAAGCTCTCATCTTTTTATTTAAATTTAAAAATGTTTCATATTTAAGTAGAACTAAAATGGGGATAGAATTCAGTTAAGTAAAATTTAAGTGTTGCTATTTACAGTAATTTTTTTGTAAAATTCATTGTTTTTGAAAACTCAGAATTGTTTTTACAATTACTGACTTATCAAATTTGCATTTTGTTAAGCAATACGAGGATTCTCCCCACCACATAGAATCTGCAGTTTTGAAGAGGCAAAGGGTTTGGATAGGATCAATGAGAGAATGCCACCCCGGAAAGATGCTGTACAGCAAGATGGTTTCAATTCCCTGAACACCGCACATACCACTGAGAACCACGGGACTGGCAACCATAGTGCCCAGTGACCAGCGACTTCCCAGGGACTCTCAGGTCTCGGTCCTCAAATGGACAGATCACCCAAGGAGCTGGAAGGGTTGGCCGAGCTGATGATAAATATCACAATGTCTCTGAAGAAACCATTGTGTTCCCTTCCTGGATGGAGGCTTGAGCGCCTTGGGACATGTGCTGTCTAATAAGATTGGGTAATTGCTGCCACAGTGGAGAGCAGTGAGGAAGGGGCTTGGGGCAATTTCCAGTGGAGGATATCTACACCTCCATTTATGCTAGTGGTTCACACATTTACGTTTACAAATGAGATTTCCTTTTTTTCCTCAGTAGAATTAGATTTTTTTCCAACCATAACTTTAAATGCAGCCTTTAGAGTTAATGTGGACTTCCCCTGCCCCATGAAATGTCTTTAAAAGGATGAATTAGCATGGTCTTAAAATACATTTCTGAGGTTACTAGCTCGATTTTCAATTGTAGGCAAAAATCTGAGAAACTCAGTTGGTGTTTATACAAAAAGCTGACCTCAGGTCTATAGTTCTTAAATGTGGCTAATTCTGTAATAGAGTCTTGGTATTTTTCAATTATGAATCCATAAACTATTTCTAAGAAGACTCTTACTTGAACACAAATCCAAACACCAATTTAGAATCTTTTTTGCCCATATCTTTTGAGATTTATGCCCCAGAGATTTAAGGGAAAAAAAAAAAACTAAATAAATTTTAAAATTATGAAGACTTACAGAATTACTCATTTAAGGTACTTTAAAAGAAGTTTGTACATTGTCAAAGTAAATTTTAATTCAAATCATGTCTGTAAAACTTGACGTATTTTGTGTATGCATGTTTTCATTTTGCAAATATTTAATATATAGACCTATGATGTACAGGTACAATATGTATAGGTTATATAGATGTTATGAGAAATTTTAGTTTATTGTGAGTACTCCAGTTGCTTAAAACAACCATGAGGGTGATTTGCTGCTGGCTTTCTATCATTTTTATGTTTAAATGCAAAGGAAATTTAAAATGTCTGGAAATGTTTCTGACTAAGTAATGCAGCCTAGAAGCAATGTTAGTGGAAGCATAAAAGTCAAGACTGCATGTTGAAATTTTACTTTTGATAGTTACAGAACTGCTTGGTTAAACTAAATGGAACCATGTGCTAATTTTACACAGTTACTGACTTGTACTGATTGCCACTGTAGTTTGGTATTTCCCTTTACTTTGGTGGCTGCTTCCCTCATGCCCTGGAATACAGCTCAAAGCTCCAGGCAGTGGAACCATCTGTTGTTTTGTTTGCTAGAAAGTGCACTCTGTACGGTCTCCTGTCTAAGTTGGAAATATTATGCATGTGCAGGACTATTCAAGTATTTTATAAACAGTAGCACACAATAAATTCCATGCATGGGCTGCTGCTCCTATCTCTGTGTTGGGTTTTATTTGGAAGATCTAGTCTGATTTAACCTTTTTAAGCAAATTGTAAAATTATGTTAATAGAGCTAGAATATCCATAGAGATTATCCTATAGATAATTAATTATGATTTCATGAGTTAAATTACCTTTTGTTTTTTGTTTTTTCAAGATATGGTTTCTCTGTGTAGCCTTGGCTGTCCTAGACTCGCTTTGTACACCAGGCTGACCTTGAACTAACAGAGATTGGACTGCCTCTGCCTCCCTGAGTGCTGGGATGACAGGCATGCACCACCACTGACCACGCCTGGCATATATTCTTATCTTTATACATTTTACTTTTTTCCCCCTTAACCTTTGGCTATACTTTTTTTTTTTTTTTTTTAATGTGGGTAATTGAGTATTGGAGGACTTAGGATTCCTAACAATAATTTTCCAAAATAAATAAAGTCCCTTGTGGCTAGGGATATAGTTTAGTGGATAGAGTTTGCCAGTCATATGCAAAAGCCCTTGGCTCAACCCCTAGCACAATAAATAAAATGAAAGTTACTGTTTTTGCCAACTCTTGCTTAGAAGAAATGTTCTAGTCTTGAACTTTGTTAGAGTGATACTGATAAATTGGGTATTTTAACAATAATCAAAAATACTAATGTTGGGTTGCTCTGTCATTGTTGAAGTGAGTATAACATTGTGCAAATTGAGAAATTACTTAAAATTTGTAATATAATATGACAAATAGCTTTAACAGTAGCAATGAGACAGAAAGCATCAGTTTATATCAAATGTATATTTTTGCCAGATTTCAGATAAAAAAGGACCTAAATTGTTTGTTATAGTGTCTAATATTAATTTGTAAATCAATCCAGTAGCTGCCTCTAAAATTACTATGTACTGTATACTTTAAAGAGTTTTCCTAATTTGTTTCATAAAAATTACACATTGTTAAGGTAGGAACTTAACTAGTATATTAAATATTAATAAGTTCTTAGTTCTTTGATTCACTGCTAGGGTTAGATAGTATTTGTGGGAGTCACAGATAAGCATAAAGCATCATTATTAAATATGTGGAATTACAGGTCAGTGATAAAAATTAAGAAGGAGAAAATAAAAGAACTTAAAGAAATGTACGTGAAAATCATAGACTATCGTCCAGCCTCAGCCGACGTCTTTCAGATTAATAAGTAGGAACCTCTTTCTAGCCCGAGCCCTGTCCTCTTCCTCCTTTTTTTCTGAAAAGAACCTGTGTAGCTCAGATTATCCTTCAACTCATCTATCATCCTCCCTCAGCCTCCCTAGGGCTAGGATTTTTACACGTATGAACTAGCATGCGTGGTCTAACATCTTCATGGATAGTTTTACCAAAAATGGTTAAATACTTAATTATTTTCATTGCAACTTATGATGCAAATTGGGAAAAATTCAGATCTCTAAATTATTACTTTATCTACCAGTGGAAGTAGTGACACTAAAATAGAAATATCCCTTACCAATTTTCCCGTCACTGTCCTTTATATTCAAAGATGACACCTCTGAGTTATTATACCTTCTTATACCTTCTTGAGTTTAGTCATCAGTAACAGAACTCTTAGCCTCATTGAGGGCCATCATTTAAGTTTGAGGTCAGTTTAGTTTAAAGTTGACCTGAAGTCTTTACTCACAATGATCACATCTATTTCATCAGTGTTTTTGAATAGTATAATTGATTCTCTTTATTTAAGGCTACTTTATGTAGTGTTGTGCAGTGTTTTATTGACTATTATTTGTAGTTCATGTTTTTTACAGTTTGGAATTCTTTCTTGGTGTTAAAACTTTTGTAAATTGATAAACTACATTCTAGGACCCTATTGCCAGATGTTCTGTTTTCCAGAGGCAGGTAAGTGACAGCTGAGGTCAGATGTAACCAAAAAATAAGAGGGGGAGCGGATCTTTTAATCATATAGGACCATTATCCAAATATCTGCTATTAGGTTCTTCAGCTCAATAGTTAATAAGTGAAAAGGAGCTAGGAAGTGTGATTGAACTTCCTGGGTCAGCATCCTTTACTAGAAGGAATGAAAAGATAGCTGAGTTAATTCTTCTCTGTTTTTTGTTTCTGTAAAGAATATGTATTTTACTCAGTAACTGAAATAAATGTTGGTCTTACTTGGATATTTCAGAAGCATTTCTTTCTCTTTTGATGCTGTCATGTAGAATGTCCTTTGATGACACTCTTAATTTAGAGAATACCTAATGATCTTCCAGTAAAGTGATTTTACAAAGTAGTTCTCTTTGTTTGTTTGTTTGTTTTTTTCTATAGTTGAGTTCCTTGTACCATTAAATGCCATCTTTTTTCTGCCTTTTTTGGGTAATTATATTTCTACTTGAGCCTAGTTTGGACATTGTTGAATTCTGTTTGAGCTATGTATTAGGTTAAAAGAGGACATCAGGCTTGGGGAAACTCATCATAGGTCTAGACTAACACCCACATTTTCCAAAGGTTCTTTTCCTTTGGTCTGGTACCCATCCTTCCAACCAAGTAGTGATTCCCTAATTAATCCCAAGGGGTTTCCCCATCCTAATGAAGCTGTAAAGTGAGAGCAGAAGTGCTGCCTTGAGAGACATCCAGAAAATAGTAGGTTTCAACTTTCCTCAGCTTGCCTGGCTTTGGTGAGTAGGGGAGTGTTGACAGCAGTCTTGAGGCCTCTTGGCAGAGAATAAGGGTCAGAGAACTCAAGCAGGTGTCCAGGTCCTGACTTGCCTCGTTAGGGAGAATTCAGCCCTGTCTGTCTGGTTGGCAGGGCACACGTAAGTCACTGAGACCCAGCATTTCAGCAGTTGCCAGAAGTGGTGATATGAAAGAACAGCTGCAAGTGAGACCCAGCCTAGATCTGAAGAGATCAACCATTCACTTCACTTGGAGGAAAGAGAGAAGGAAGGAAGCCTAGGGCTTAGCAGGGTAAGTTACTTTCCCATCAATCTGTCTGCGTAGTTCATTTTATAATTCTGTAAAGTATTTATCACTTGAGGGAGTGTTAATCACTGATTAAGCAGCTAGTGTGGTCAGAATAGCACTATTCTAAGTGTACTTTTCCTACTTCTCCCTACATTTGGGGGGTTTGTTCTTTGGTTTTTGAGGTAGCATCCAGATAGGCCTCCAATTCATAATCATCTTGTCTCCGCTTCCTGAGTGTTAGAACAAGTGTTCATCCCCATGGAAGCCTTCCCCTACCCTTTTCAAGGAGCCCAGTGACCAGTTCTATTTTCCCCACCATCCAAAAGATGTTTTGTATTTACTGATGGACTTGAGAAACTTTGGTGGCATCTCCTGGTGTGGAGAATATGGCTATATCTTACATGAAATAAGGGCTTTGTTAACGAGGAAGGAGAAAGGGGAGAGCGTGCTGTTTAGGAATAGGTTAATGTTTTGGGGTAGATGTTAGGGATGAAGGATAAGATTTTTTTTCTAAGAGCCAGCTGCTGTAGTCATAGCTGTTTTCTGTAAGTCATTCAGACATGGCTAGAAGAAAAAGTTAGGTAATCTCTTTTGTAAATAAAGTAGGCTGAACTCTGGGGAGTTCTGAGTGCATACCAAAGCTCGCTCTGGTTTCACCCTTCCATATCCTCTGGGTCATGTCTTCTGTCTCCTCCCCATTTCCTCATTTTTGCTTTTCTCAGTTTATATCCCTTGAACTTGGAGGGTCCTGGGACTCTGGGAAAACTAGAACTAGGAGACATCTGGGTCTGCGATACACAGATTCAGAAATGATTAGTTACACATATAGACACACACATAAATATGTAAAGACCAGACTTCTCATTCCTACATTTTCACCTTCCTGTCAGAAAGCCAGTACATTTAGAACATAGGTAATCAGTGTGCTCTGGATATAGAGCAGTTTGGTATTAGGGATTCACCGTAACCCTCCAGGTGTTGTGCTGCTTTTGATTTCTGTCTAGTCATATCTGACCCTCCTATGTATACACATTTCTGAGTGAATCTGCTTTTGGAGGAAGGCATTCTTTTTTTTTTTTTTTTTAAAGATTTTATTTATTCTTTATACATCATTATGTCTGCGCATCAAATCTCACTATAGATGGTTATGAGCCACCATGTGGTTGCTGAGAATTGAACTCAGGACCTTTGGAAAAAAAGCCACTGTTTCTTAACCTCTGAGCCATCTTTCCAGCCCGGAGGACGGCATTAAAAATGAAAGGAAGTATTAACTGTCTGGACTTAATTGCTTTCCTGTGGCAAAAAGTTACGGTTTAGTTTCAGGAAGATCCTCATTATAAACCCTTGGATGTAAGTCTTTATATCTGTCACCTGGCAAATTGTTAGAGCATTTAAATGCTTTTTTTTTTTTTTTTTAAGAATACAGTGATTCTAGAAACACTAAACATAGGAGCATGTATGATGATTAAAAATGGATGGCAGAGAGCTGGATATAGCTCACAGTATTAGCCTAACATTTACCAAGCACTGGGTTTGGTCCTCAGCACTTCACAAATTGGGTGTGGTAGAGCATGCCTGTAATTACAACACTAGCAAGTGGATATCAAAGAATCAGAAGTTTATATGACCCACCTTCAGCTACACATTTCAGGGCCAGCTACTGTAACCCTGGGAGTTTGCTCAATGGCAGACTACTTTCTTGGTATAGTCCTAGGTTTGATCCCTAGCATCATGGAAGGAAGGATAAATTAGAGGCATAATCCAGTCTTTTTTTTTTTTTGGAAATGGGGTTCAGAAATATGAAAAGAAAGAGTGCTCCCATCTACTCTTTGGTAAAGGGACATAACTCATAAAGCTAAAGACAGTATGTTTTCACTAGGTTCAATGTCCTCGCTGATATTCGTGTAAAGAATATAGATGAGCTCTGTCTTTGTTTTATCGACATTTCTCAGGTTGAGGAGAGATACTTGAAAGGAGAGTGGAAACATAAGGGTGAAGAGAAAGAAAGTACAAGAGAAAAAAAGAAGTTGATTCTTCCATTAGCTTCAGACCATGAATTTATAAGAGCAGCATTTAATACATGGGTATGAACTGGATGATTCTGGAAATAATTTTATTGATTTTTTTTTTGTCACCTGTGTACATTTTGCAGCTGCATGATAATTCTGGAAGCTTCCCTTTAAAAAATATGATTGAGAAGGATCAACTGTCAGGCCATTTTTATAACAAAACATGATCCCTAACATGAACTTTGTTACATTCTTGGCAGTAGAACCAACGGCTGCCAGTGTTTTATCCTCTATCCTTTGCTTGTCCCTGGAGACAGTAAATGTGGATATTAATAACTTTAGCCTTTCCACGTCTACAGATATCATTATTTCTTAAGTTTTTCAGGTTGAGAAGAAATCCACATATAAAATTTTACAGTGACCAGTTAAATGACATGTAGTGCTCTGTGGGTATAGCTTAGTTGGTATATGGTTCTTGCCTGGTGTGTATGAAGCCCTAGGTTTCATTCTCATCCCTCCGAAGCCCAGCATGGTGGTGCATAAATCAGAACACTCAGGAGGTAGAGGCAGAAGAATCAACATTTGAAGTTCATTTTCATAGGAAGTTTGAAATCAGCTTGGGATACTTTGAATCCTATCTTAACAAATTAAAAAAATTGAGTATATTTACAGTGTTCTACAACCTCTATCTAGACCTAAAACATTTTCTTTCCTTAAAAAAAAAGAAATTGACTGAGGCATTTATTCCTCACTTACTCTCTATCCAGTCCCTAATAAGTTGTCAGTCTACTGTCTTTTGAGTGTACCCCTCCTTTTTTTTTGGTTCCTTCATATAAATCCTAGTGTGTTCATCATTCATCCATTATTGGACCGTTAGTTTAGTCTACTTGTTAACTATTCTTGACAGTGTTGTTATGAACATTCGTAAGAAAATATTCATTAGGTAAACATTTTCAGTTGTTGGGAGGTGCATACCCTAGAATGAAATTACTTTGTCATGTATTAACTCTGTGTTATTTCCTTTTTTTTTTTTTTTTTTTTTTTTCTTTTAAGACACTGCATTCCTAGCTAGCCTCAAAATCACTGTGTAGTGTAGGCAGGTCTAGAATTTGTGGCAATCTTCTTGCCCCTCAAGTATTGAGATAATGGGTAAGAGCCATACATCGCCTCTTTTTATTTTGTCTTTTTTTGGGGGGTGGGGGCTGAAAGTATGTTTCATTATAGTTCTGATTGGAAATTTGTTAATGACCAGTGGACATGTTTTCTTCTACTTATTTTCTATTGCATATATTCTATGAAAAGATGAATACTTAAATATCCTGTGCCTTTTTTTAGTACTTTTTTTTAATTTTTGAGAATTTCAGGCATGTATATAATATAGTTTGATCAGATACAACTCTCATTCTTCCCCTCAGCTTCTCCTGGACCCTCCACATACAACATGGCCCACTCCCAAATTTACTTTTTTGTTTGTTTTTGTGTTTTTGAAACAGGGTTTCTCTGGTAGCCTTGGCTGTCCTGGAATTCACTTTGTAGACCAGACTGGCCTCAAACTCAGAGGTCCACCTGCCTTTTTCATCCTGAGTGCTGAAATTAAAGGCGTGTGCTACCACCACCCAGCTAATTTACTTCTTTTTAAAATAGCCCATTGAGTCCAATTAGTGATGCCTGTATGTATATAGGTTTTGAGCCATCCACTAGAACATGAGCAACCTTCCAGGGAACATGGCTCTTCATATAGGGGTCAGACCTCCTGAATTCTTCTTGCATATGCTAGAATTTTGACTGGCTTGATCTTCTGTGGATTTTGTACAGGTAACCAAGTCTGTGATTTTATGACGACAATACCATATTATGTCCAGAAGACAGCATTTTATGGCATTTCTTCGCATCCTCCAAGTCCCCTCCCCCCAGCCAGTGTTCCCTCAGTCTTAGTGGGGTAGAGTGTGATATAGAAGATAGTTGTCCCATTTAGGCCTGAGCACTCAAAGTCACCTAGTCTTAGCACTTTGACCAATTATGAGTTTCTGCATTAACTACTGTGCATTGCAAGAAGTTTCTCTGACCAGGATTGAGAGCAGTACAGATCTGTGGGTATGAATGTAAACATTTCAAAAGCAGTTTGACAACGTGGATATTTAGTAAAACAACAGTACTATGTTCCCTGTAGGGCCTTTGAATTCCCCACTCAGGCTTTTGACAGGTTTACAGTACCAGGAAAGAATTCCTTTTTGTGGAGCTAGCCTCAAATATAATCAGAAAGTAGTTGGTTACCTCCTTAATGGTCATGCCACTATTTTATGCTTAGTGAATACATCTTGCCTGGCAGGTTAGTATTTTAGCATTCAGAGTACAACACCAGGTAAGGCCATTGGTATCTTTTCTACCGCAGCAGAGTGCATAGCATCTCTGGGATGATAGCTAGCCAGCAGAGAGAAAGTTGTCTAGTCAGTTCTGTATCTCTTGTAACCAAAATATGTATTGTGTTCTGCTATAGGGCTTCAATCTCAAGTTAGGAAATACATTGTCTATGTTTAATGGGGTTGTTTGTTGTTCATAGAAGTTGGGTGGTTCAGTGTTTTGAGAAAAGTTCTCCCTGTGTAGCCCTGCGCTGGCAACGTAGACCAGGCTGACATGGAATTCACAGGTATCAGCCTCCTCTGCCTCCAAGTGCTAGCACTAGAGGCACATACCACCATGGCTGTCAATAAGAGGTTTTTGTTTGTTTAATTTATACTCTACATATTAATCTGCTTATGAGTATATAATTTATATTTTCTCTAATTTTGGGGGCTTCACACTGTTGATGGTATCTATCCATCTATATATACTGTTCTTTATCTTTCTATTTAGATTGATTTATATGTATGAATGTTTTGCCTCCATCTATATATGTGTACCACATGTATGCCTGGTGCTCATGGAGGTCAGAAGAGGGTTGGATCCCCTGAAACTGGAGTTAGTAATATTTGTAAACTGCTAGGAATCCTCTGTAAGAGCATCCAGTGTTCTTAACCACAGAGCCATAACTTCAGCCCTTAAGTCATTTTCTGATTAGTTCTCAGATTATTTCTGTCAGTGTTTCTATAGTCCCCTCTTCTTTGTATTCCATAATTTTTTTCCCTGTCTACATACATTCAGAGTATTCCCATCTGTCAAGATCAGTTCCACCTGTTTTCTGCTCATGAATTCACCCATAACTTATTTACTGTGGAGAATGTCTTCTGCTTTCTCCCATCAGTGCTTTCTAGAAGACTTCATAATACCTTATATTTTGTATCTGATACCCCATAGATGAAGTACATAAGTTTCTTCCTGTTTTCAGTTGACAAGATTACATTGTTAAGCCCAAACTGGTTTCAAACTTGAGGTACTCCTTCCTTAGCCATTACTGATATCATGAGCATATGCCTACATGCCCAACAGAAATACATACTTTTTCATATTTGTCTTTCATATTACAAGTAATTTTACTTGTTTATCAATAAGTATACATTAGGTGAGTGGATGTTTTTGTTTTTTCCAATATGATTCCTTGTGTCTAGGCACAGGTAAAATAAAAAAGACAAGAAAACAACTTGGGTATCACAGAGTTCCAATTAGATTGTTACTTGAATTCCACAAACACATTGCAGTGTCAATCAGTCCCATATCAGTCCCATTTATCTTAAATATTGTTTGGAGGACAAGCATCAGCCAGATATCATTGCAGGTAATAGATCCAAGTTAGTTAACTTTTTCCATTTCTAAACTATCATTGAAGAAAATCCTATCTAGAGTCATACCATCTGTTATCTTAGGGCTGAAACCCTGCCATTTTGATTCATATGTTCGCAGTGTAAAATTAACCTAGATATGCCTAATTTATTCTCCATCCACGTAAAAAAGATTTTACAATTTCTACTCTCCGTTCTCATTTGAAGATTGCCTTTAAATTACTTCATATAATCTTTGATATACTTCTTGAAGACTTTTTGATGAAGATGGTTCATGATTATCAACACCAGTGATTACTGTGCTTTAAATACCTTTATTTTGGGTCTTCAGCAGAGGCATTTCCACCTTTTGTTTTACTGACCATACTGTCTTCACCCTCCAGGCATATGTCATAGGACAGCTCATCATAGCTGATAAGGTCCTAGTGGATGATTTTGGTGACTAGAGTCATAGCACTAGTTCAGAAGGGGGCAGAGGCTAGCCAGCAGAACAGGCTGCCAAAAGTTAAAATTTATGTTTTATCTTCACAACTAAGATTAGTCAATTTTCCAGCTGCTGGTAATTTTGGATACCCAAAACTTGTGTTGCTTTTTCTTCAAGTTAATTTAACAATCTGTATACTGAGATAGATATGGTAGCACACACCTAGGCTACATAGGAACCTGTGTCAAATCCAAAAACAAAAAACAAATTTAATATATTCTTTTTATTAAAAAGTTAGGCTGGGGATGTAGTTCACTTGGTAGAGTACTTGCCTAGCATTCATGGATGTGGTCACACTTGAGAAATAGAGCCAGAGAATCAGGAATTCGAAGTCATCCTCAGCAACATAATGATTAGGGTCCATCCTAGTCTATATCGCCTGTCTTCTCCCGCCTCCTAAAAAAGGTCAAACATAGCTAAGTCTAGGGGCTACTTGTTGGAGAGTATTTTTATCTGTTTTATTGGGGTTCTTATACCTCTGCTTCCCTTCACCCTAATCCTTTCCAACACCCCAACACCAGGTAGGAGAAAAAGAAGGTTAGTGGGGAAAAGGGACATAGGTCTCTTAGGTTACTTCCTGCTGGTTAGGGTCTTTGGGTTCCTTGGGGTAAGACCAATCTTTGTAGTCAGGACATCTCCAACTTCTCACCAAATGGCAACAAAAGCAACCAGGAGCAGCAGAAGGGAAGCGGCCTTCTACTACTTCAGAGTCCTCGCCCCACTCTGGGCTTTGGCATTTATTCCCTCTCAGAATTAAACTATCCACAGCTGGCAAAGATTACGCCCCTCTCAGAGCCTACATGAGACAAATAGTCTGCTGCTGTGGAAAATCTGAAGCAACCCTATACCCGACACCTGGGATCTAAACAAAAACATGTTTACATAGCATAACAGTTTTTAAAGAAATCAAAAACTCCTATTACAGGCTACTTTGATTACACCAGTTCCTATCCACTGCCTCTTGAAGGATTTTGTAACTTCTTAATTTGTACATTTATTTACCTGTATATAGAACTATTTATCATACAATTAATTGTATGTGATTATTCTCACTTTTGTTTTCATTTTTGAGATGGGGTCTTGCCCTGGAACTTTTTATGTTTTCTTCAGTTTCCTGAATACTAGTATTGTAGAAATGGGCCTCTAGGTTTTAAGTGGTCCCCTCTAATTTTCATAACTGTTTATATCAGTAAGTAATCGGTAACTAATAAATCTTATAGCCAAGCCTCAGATACTTGAATGTGAAGTAAAAGACCAGGTATCTGAAAACATGAATTCATTTTGTCAAATTCCATTTCTGTTTAGCATCTGGTCCCCAGGTTCACTGGACATGGCTCCACGTTCACAGCAGCGAAAGCACAAGAAACCGCCACCAGTGACTCCCATGGTTGAAATCCCACCAACAGGAGTGTCTCCACTGCCTCCAACCCTCTCAAAACCTGGCCCTAGTATTGATGCACTTGGCTTCATTTCCTTGGACAGTAATGTACCAGGTCTTTCACAGTTGATCCTTCAAAAGCTGAACATGAAAAGCTATGAAGAATACAAGTGAGTGACCAGCACTGAGGAGAAGCCATAGTCATCTTTGGTACCACTCATATCAGAAGGTGGAAGAGTATAATTTGGGAATTTTCTCATTCTGACCTTTGTCAGTCAGTTTCTGTAGAAGAAATATAATTTTCTTAAGAAAAACGGAAGTGTTTGAGATTACATAAAAATCTATATGAGACAAAGGAGGCACAGGAGTTTTGGGGGATACTCGTCCCTGTTGCACCTTCTTCTGTACTGTCTCTACAGGTTGGTGATAGATGGGGGAACCCCAGTATCAAGCTTTGGATTTCAATGTCAACAAGAAATGTTCCAGCGGATGGAGGACACATTCCGATTCTGTGCTTACTGTAAAGCACTCCCTCATGGCCTTTCCAATTACAAGGTTCTCCGGCGCTGTAAGAGGTGACTTGTTGGGTGCCAGGGAATGTTCAGAAATAACCGTATACTAAGTCCTTATTCCAAGAACAACAATTCTAAGGAGTTTTGGTTGGTTGGTTTTGTTTTGCTTATTTTTTGGTTTGTTTTCAGAATTAATGCTCATTTTGTGTGGCCCAGTTTTAATTGTTTATTTTTGGTATTGTGGGAGAAGAAATAACACTCTTCCTACTTTCTTCCTGAGTCCACAGAAGGTAAGATCACATTTGTTCTAAGGTTGACTTGAGTCACACTTGTTAAGAGAAAGCATCAGCAAATGTCTGGGATTTTTTGTTTTGTTTTGTTTTGTTTCTGAAAGAAATTAAAAAACAAACAAAAAAAATCAAGTTGTTTTAGATAGGTGGAAATGGGGGCAGCACTCTGTCTGAGAACAACTGGTTCATCTGCCATGTGGCGCCTGTATCTGGGTGTCACTTGGCTCTTTTCCACACCATCCTCACCTATTCACTAGCCCTTCTTTGTAGGGGCAGGTGTCCAGTTCCTTTCCCTGGACACACCCAGTAACCTTTGTGATACAGGAACGTGCTTCTTTGGTTCATTTTCTCAGGTGCAGAAATGTCTATTACTGTGATACAGAATGCCAGAGGTCAGATTGGCCAGCACATAGGAAAGTTTGTCAAGAGCTCCGTCTTGTGGCTGTGGATCGTGTCATGGAATGGCTTTTAGTTACAGGTAGAGTAAGGGTGTTAGGAAATTGTTCCAGAATCGCAGTTGCTGGTATTAGTTGGTAAAAAGTAAAAGCATGTTGTTTTAAGAGGAAAGTGAGTAACTGTGGCAAGGAATGGGTATACTTGTGTTTACAGGATGGCAGACTAAATATGGAGGAATTATTGAGGGGAGAATTTCTGTCCAAGGAAGGATTTGCTCTTTCTTTCTTAAATCATGGCTTCCTGACTGTGGGTTTGTGCACATGAGTGCAGTTTCCTAGAGGCTGGAAGAGGATATGGATCTCCTAGAGCTGGAATTATAAGCGATTGTGAGCTCCCCAATTTGGCTGCTGGGAACCAAACTCAGATCCTTTCCAAGAACAGTGTGCTCTCTTCTTTCCAGCCCAGCCCTGTTCACTTAACTCCTCCTCTCCTATAGGTGATTTTGTCCTCCCCTCAGGACCTTGGCCATCACTGCCTGAAGATATACAGGATTGGGATACTTGATTTTCAATGAGGGGTTTACAGCTAGAGTCTACACTGAATGCTGTTCTCAGTAGCCATGCTATGACCATGCTTTGGGCCAGTCTACAAAGGCCACAGCCAGACCCAGATGTCCTGCATGGCTCTTTGAAGAGGTTGATGACAGATGTTCTGTCACGGCCCTTGACCCTGGGCCTAGGGCTTCGGACTTTGGCAATAGATGTTACAAAGACTGGGGGAAGCACATTGCATGTGGTTGGTGCTTCCCACGTGGAGACATTTCTCATTCATTCTGGAGATTATGATGAGCTTGGCTACATGTTTCCTGAACACCTTGGCTTCCATGTGATCATGGTGGGTGTGGATGTGGGTACCAACCTTTTACAGAGTTCACCGACTTTACCCCTGGAGCCTGGAACAATTCAGCTTAGTGGCCACAGGGCCCTGTATCATGACTTCTGGGAAGAGCAGATAGAGACTGGGAATCTAGCCCGTCCAGATTTGGTGGCTGCATTCCATCCAGGTAAGAGCTATTTATTCATTCAGAGGAGCTGATAATTTTCCATCCTGCATTATGTTCTAGTTAGGGTTTCTATTGCTGGGATGAAACACCATGACCGAAAGAAAGTTGGGGAGGAAAGGGTTCATTCAGCTTATACTTCCACATTGCAGTCCATCACTGAAGGAAGTCAGAGCAGGAACTCAAGCAGGGCATGAACCTGGAAAAGCAGGAGCTGATATAGAAGTCATGGATTTGTGCTGCTTACTGGCTTGCCTCACACAGCTTGATCAGCCCACTTTATCATAGAACCCAGCCCAGGAATGGCACCAGCCACAATGGACTGGGCCCTCCCCCCATCAATCACTGTTTTAGCTAGGGTTTTACTGCTGTGAAGAGGCACCATGACCACAGCAACTCTTGTAAAGGAAGACATTTAATTGGGGCTGGCTTAAGTTTAAGTTTTAGGGGTTTAGTCCATTATCATCATGGTGGCATGGCAGCATACAGGCAGACATGGTACTGGAAAAGGAACTGAGAGTTCAACATCTTGATCCACAGTCAGGAGAAGGGTACTGTGTATCACACTGGGTGTAGCTCAAGCACAGGAGGCCTCAAAGTCTGTTCCCAGTGATACATTTCCTCCAACAAGGCCACACCTACTCCAATACTACTAGTATGTATGCACCAAGTGAACACTTGGGTCAATGGGAGCCATACCTATTCAAACCACCACAATAACTAATTAAGAAAAATGCCAGCTGGCCTCAGTGGTGCATGCCTGTAATCCCAGCACCCAGGGAGGCAGAGGCAGCTGGATCTCTTTTGAGTTCTAGGCCAGCCTAGTCTACAAAGTCTACAAAGCAAGTCCAGGACAGCCAGAGCTACACAGAGAAACCCTGTCTCGAAAAACAATAACCAAAAGAAAAGAGAGAGAGAGAGAAAGAAAGAAAAAGAAATGCCCTTGCTGGATCTTATGGAGGCATTTTCTTTTATTATTATTATTATTATTTTTTTACACTTTATTCACTTTGTATCCCCCCATAAGCCCCTCCCTCCTACCCTCCCGGTCCCACCCTCCCTACCCCTTCTTCATGCATGCCCCTCCCCAAGTCCACTGATAGGGGAGGTCTGGAGGCATTTTCTTAATTGAGGTTTCCTCCTTTTCTGATGACTCTAGCTTGTGTCAGGTTGATGCAAAACTAGCCAGGATAATTTACTTATTTTACTCTTCATTCGGTCCTTATTCATTTCTTTTTGGGCCTCATTAAATACAGTCTAAAGATGAGCTTGGTTGATCATTGGTTTACAGTTTTTTTTATTGAAGAACTAGGTAGCTCATGATGGTGAGAACTGGGCATGAACAAACAGCATGAGGGTTGAGTAGATAAAATCAAAGTGTCCTGCTCTCAGGATGTACTCAGCCTCTCTTCCATCCCTTCCTATTTCCATTCTTGTTCTTTAGGTTTCCATTCCTCCCCAGTCTTGATGGAAGCTTGGCTACCTACCCTGCTGCTACTTCGTGACTTTGAGATCCCGACATTGATTACTGTTTACAGGTTTTTACCTATTTCTGTTTGTGATCCTTTTTGGATTCACTTTTTCCTATACGTAGATGAACCCATTTGCCCATCTATCTTATAAAGATGTTCTTCTTTCCTCTAAAGAAAATTCTGGGAACAGTCCTTTGCTACATAAGGGATTTGTTGAGACATTTGGGAGGAAAAAATAGTTCTTGCTTAGTACAGCTTTAGATAATTTTGGGGGTTGATCATGAATTGTCTTACACATGAGCTGTTTCTGTTCTCTCATACTCAGTAGAGGGATTTTCCTTCTCTCTTGCCAGCCAACAAGAATTGGAAGCCTCTTTGCAGATTTTGGTGGACTTGGATACACACATCATTGCTTGTGGAGCTAATCCTTTCACATCTCTCAAACCGGAACAGGTCTATTCTAACCCAAATAAGCAACCAGTATACAGCAGTGCCTACTACATCATGTTTCTTGGAAGTTCCTCCTACCAACTAGATAAGAAGCAATTAGAAGAAAAAGCTGATGATTTTTCAATAATTGAACCAAATCCTAACTGAATTCCTGGAAAATGGAAGCTTAATCAAATTACCCTATTGATGTTGAATTTTTGCCAGCTTTGAACCCCTATTGTGTGCTAAACCTTATTCACAGTCCAAGTAAAAATTCTAAACCAATGAGAGCTCTGTATGACCAGACTGATTTCTGGATTTTCCCCTAGAAATTGGGCATTGAACCCAGGGCCTTGTTCATGCTAGTTAAGTGCTTTACCATTGAGCTACATTTTGTCATTCATTCATTTACTCATTCATGCATTCATTCATTCATTAATTTGAGACAGGGTGACATTAAGTTGCCTGGGCTGGCCTTGAATTTATTAACATCTGCCTCAGCCTCACAAGTAGCAGGGATTGTAGGCCTGAAACCTCCATGAAAAAGGAGGAGGAAAAAAAAAAAAAAGGACATTTATTTCTCAAAGTTCTAGATGCTTAAAATCCATGAAGGTTTGATGTCTGGTAAAGGCCATTTCCTGGTTTATAGAAGGCAGCGTCTTTCTTACTTTGTTCTCACCTGGTAGAAGTACAACCAAACTCCATTCTGTCTCTTAATCCAGGACAGTAATCCCATACACTAGGGTAGTGCTCTGATGGCTTAGCTATCTCCGAATGACCTCACTGTCTTAATACCATCATCTTGGAGACAAAGACTTCAAAAAATAATTTTGAAGGGAATACATATATTCAGACCATAGCAAAAGTTTGAAAAACAAATCCTTACTATTTATGAGTCACCTGATTCTTAACAAGGATCAAAGAGATCTTCCTTCCTTCCTTCCTTCCTTCCTTCCTTCCTTCCTTCCTTCCTTCCTTCCTACCTACCTACCTACCTACCTACCTACCTACAGGTTTTCTGTATGGCTGTCCTGGAACTCACTCTGTAGAACAGGCTGAAGAATAGACTTTTCAAGAAATGTCGCTGGAACAATTGGATAGCCACATTCAAAAGAATAAAGTTGGAGACAAATTCATATGATATAAAATTGTTGTGGGACATGCCTGTAACTCCAGTTCAAGTGCTGGTATGGCTGAGGTTCAGGAATTGGGAGGCTGTTCTGGCTACACAGCAAGACTGTCTAAAGACAAAAAGCACCAGTACTCAGGAGGTTGAGGCAGAAGGATCCAGTCAAACTTATCTGTGGCAGCACAGCAAGTTTGAGTCCAGCTTGAGCTATATAAAGACCTAGCCTCAAACACTACTTAAAATGGCCCAGAGATCTAAAGACCTTAAATGATTAGAAGAAAATATATAAATCTTCATGGATTCATATGTTTTCTTAGATGTTAAACCAGAAGCACAAATGTTAGCTATTCACAGACTTAGGCAGCTTTAGGGTAGGCACAGACTACCCTTGTTTGAAGCCCCTTAGATCTCCAGATACCAAGCCCCACGCCCAGACTATTCTAGCAGGAAAGTGGCCAGGCCCCACCCTACAGAAAAATCAAAAAATTAGACCACAGAATCCCACCAATCCCTGAGCTTACCCCTAAATCAGGCCCTCCTGGAAATGTCTGCCACCGGTAGCCCCCTCCCTCGAAGAAACCCTGCATTAAGCCTGTCAGTTCTCTGCTACTGCTTGCCCAAACAGAGACAGCCACCCTCCCTCATGTCTTTCCATAAATCTCGTGTGAGGCTTGCTGTGTGGTGTGACTTTGTGGTATTCCTTGTTTCCTCACTGCCAACATACCTTTCCCCTCAGGGATGTAACAAATTTTTAAAAAAGTGTCTTAATTTAAATTTTATATTTCAAATATTATGAAAATGAAAAGTGCCTTGACCCAGTGGTTAATGGGCCTTACAGCCAAGCCTGAAAAACATAGCTGCAGTCCCAGAATCTACATGTGGAAAGGGAGAACTGTCTATCCCAAGCTATTCTCTGACCTCCACATGTGTCCACACAAATGCATACATCTTAAACAAATACACATTTTTAAAAAGGACTTTGTGTGGTGGAATTGGGTTATGCCGAGATGTGAAGGCACTTGCCTCCACGCCTGACCTGAGTGTTAACCCAAAGCCTTATGACCTGAATTTCATCCTGGAAACCACACGGTAGTACGGAACCAATTGCTACAAATTGTGCTCAGGCCTGCATACCCAAATATGTTTTTGTTGTGAAAGTGAAAGTCATGAAGGAGAGAGAGCTCGGTCATATGGAGGATGCAGACAACGTGAATCCCGGGAGCTCACTGGTCAGCCAACCTTGTCTGACCAGCAAACCCAGTGATATAGATTGATAGGTTCATTCAACTGCCTCAAATATTTAGTTCTAGGATGAGTTTAACGCACTAATGAACTAGTAGAACCTTGAACCAACTCTTCTGCTTAGTTCCGTCTACCCAGAATTTCCTATAACAGGAGGCAAACTCGCCCTCGGATCTCAGGATACCCTGAGGGCCTGGGTCTCACCGTCCCTCGGAGACACTCCGCTCCGCCCACTCGCGCCGGCGAGCCCAAAAAACTGCAGCTTCCTCGGTATCGTAGCTCCACGGGGAGTACACTCGCGGAGATCAGGATACTTGGTAAAACCAGCTGAGCCACTTGAGGGGAGCGGGTCCCGCCCGAACTTGGGGGCGGTCCGGGCAGTCAGCATCCTCGCACCGCCCAGGCGCCACGCCCTCCGGCTCTCCCTGGCTCCATATTGCGGGCAAGCGGGCTGGGGTGTGACGCTGCTCCCCGGTTCAGGTGAGAACTCGCACCCCCTCCCCTTGCTAGTCTCCCGCCGGTCAGTCAGCTGGTTTCCAGTGTCCGAACAGGCCCTCGAGCCGGAACGCTGTAGCCTCGCGTGCGCGTGCTCCAACAGGGTGGGCCTCTGGGTGGTTTCCGGCGCTGGAGTGGCTTGGGCAGGGTTGCCCCTCATGCGGGAGGGCCGAGAAGGCCTGTAGGTTGGTCCTCTTTTAGGCTTGGCAGAGTGGGGATGCCAGGGAGCAGCACACACCGCTCTCGGTCAGGTGGGCCGCAGATGAAGGGCTTGAGGCCGGAGGGTGGCCCCGGTGAAGCGCTTCCTAGGAGACCGAGTAAGAACAGCACAGAAAGCCGGGTCTGGAGAACTTGGGGGATGTGTGCTATGCTAAATAACACCTAGAACAGAATTCACAAGCCTGATATGTAAGCTCGGGCTTACAATTCTTGGGAACTATTCTAGGAAGTAACATTCTAGATTTCATTCTTAGTCCTTGACCCGCACCAGACGTCACGGTAACAGCCCAAGGAAATCGAGGTGCAAAGGGGGATGGCTACGAAGGGGGGGTAAGTGAAAGACACGTGATATCTTACTGCCCATTACAGTCCCTAATTACTGCCAGGTGATAGCGAGCCATCCGAGGTAATCTGTCCCAATTACAGTACTCATAGAATGAGCCATCACTTAGGCAAGGAAAACATTAGAAGCAGGTGGAATAAATAGTTTGCCCTGCAAACTTAAGTCACCTTCTAGTACTCATGATTGAGTAGAGGGCTACCTGCCCTTCTTTCCCTGTTACTGCTTTAAATGTCCCTTCAGGAACCTAGAGGTGTTTTTTGGAAAACTGTTAATGTTCTTGACTACCTAAGTCACACTTCCTGTTTCTTCTCCCTGTTTGTCGCTACTTCCCACCCCCACCCAGCCCAAAGCTTCTTGTGTTACTAGGCCTCTTGCCGGTTGAGAGACTCACACAGAGAGACCCACCCTTTTACTAGCTGACTCACAGGGTGGAGGTGGACTGGAGAACCAAGAATGAATTTTCCAAGTTTTCTAAACGTTGTTTGTAATATAGAGTGTTAAGGGGAAAAACAAAAGCTTCGGTTCACTCAATAGAGTCCTGCTACTTAAGAGTTGAGTATTTTGTTGAGTCACCCTGTAGTTTGTTTAGTTTTTCACAAAAACTTCTAAAGTCTATCTTTTGAAATGGTCACATGAACAGTGTTTACAGGGGCTAAAAAGGCAATGAAAAGCAAGCTGCTTTGTCGTTATTTACGTCGACTCCCAGCACTCTGTCAAGGAGGCTGCCACCCTTTTCTGCCTCCCTGTGTCCTTTCAGGGAGATTGTCTACATATAGAAGAAAATGGGTGAATTTCTTTACCTGTACGGTTACCTATGCAATTTTCCACCATGCTTTTTTCACTTAACATGTGTGGTAGATGTTTTTTTATACAGATTTTTTTTTTAAGCTACCGCATTTTTAGGAGGCATATAGTTTATGCTTCCACTTTATTTTAGGAATATTCATAATGTGTTTCACATGTCTCTGATGTTTACATTATTTTTTAACAACATTTTATATTACAGATGACACTATAATGGATAGCTTAGTACATAAATATGCATTTGTGAAGGTATTTCAATGACATGGAAATGGAAGTTCACTCTAGTACTTAATATTCTTCCAAATACACTGAAGTTGTTTTTATATGCTAATACCTAGATAGTCTTTGTTCTTTTTTGTTTGTTTGTTTGTTTTGTTTTGAAAATCTTGGTATAAGTCCTCTAGGCCCTTAAAGGTAAGATTTAACGTGGAAACTAAAAATGTAGAAATAGAACTTGTCATTGGAGTGATTCATTCTTTTATCTGTGTGTGTACATACATGTGTGTATGTATGACCCACAAGTTTGTGGGTCAGGGTGAATATGCCACAATGTGTGGCATATATATGGAGGTCAGAGGAAAATTTTGGGTGTGGGTCACTTGTTTCCTGTCCTGTACTCCACCAGGCCAGCCTGGAAACTTTTGTGATTCTTCTCTCTCAAACTCCCACTTCACCATAAGGGGGCTGGAATTAGAGACTGAACTACTTTTCCAGCTTCTAGGAATCTGAACTCAGATCTTCAAGCTTCCGTAGTAAGTGCTTTACACACCGAGTCATCTCCTCTGTCAGCTCTCTCTCTCTCCAGTGGTGCACATGAGCTCCAATCACTCTAACTCTCCCTCCTTTCCTCTCCCTCCTTTTTTCCTCTCTTCTTCCCCCTCACTGCCTTTTCTTCCTCCTCCGTTCTTTCCTCCCTTCTGAGTTACAGTATCAATCTTTTAACTTTTTTTTTTTAAAGTCCAGATAGTTCTTCCTGGGGGACTAGGGATGTGACTAATGGGAAATGAAACACCTTACCTGCAAATGTGAGGGCTGAAGTTTGATCCCCAGAACCCAAGTGAAAAGCCAGGTGATGTGGCAGCCCTCCTATAATCCCTGCTTATGGGAGACAGAGACAGAGCAGTCTGACTTAGAGGGACTAGCTGAATCCAATGGCTCTGGGTTCAGTGGGAGTCCCTGCCTCAGTAAACAGAATGGAGAATGATCAAGAAGACTCCCAACATTAGTCTCTGGTCTACACATTACATGCACATGTATGCACACATTTGAACACATTTGCACATATTTATGCATACTTCACACATACAAAAAAAAACAAAAGAAAATATTTTCCTAATGAAGGAGAGTTTCTTAAATCTTAAAGCTTTAAATAGCTAGTGTAGTCTTTGGTCCTGTAACTTTTTGTGACCCTAAACATTATTTCACAAGTTTCTTCCAGATTTTCCCCTTATGATCCTGACTTCTTTCATTTGGTACTCTGACTGTCCTTTAGAAGCTGCAGACTTGCCCTTACTTCTGATGGCAATTAAGAACAGAGGAAAAGAAAATAAGGAAAGATTTACCCTTTTTCTCTTTTTATGCACAGGTCTTTGGCTTCCAAGTAACTGAGACTAGATGGAATCATTTTTCTTAATAATTTTCTTTGTGTAGCAGGGCACATAGGTGTGTTCCTGTTTCTGTATATATGAGCATGACAGTGTGTGTGCACACGTGGAGGCCAGAAGCTGACATCAGGTGTTCTTCTCTTGTTCTCCACCATCTTTTTGGAGTCAGTGCCTGTTGTTGAATCCAGTACTCTCGCTGGTTGGTTAGACTGGCCAGCTCGTCCTCCCCTAGCATTCGGGTTACAGGCTTGAGCTTCTTACATGGAGCTTGGAACTCAGCTTCTCGTAATTTATGGCACGCAGGCAACAGACTGAGCCATTCCCCCAGGCTTGGTCTGTCTTAATAACTTATAAACTTTGGTATTGCATATTCTCAACTATAGCTTCTTTCCTATAGTAATATCATAAGTGCAGTAACACAGTTATTATCACACCCTCTCATATTGGGCACTCAAAAGGCAGTTTCTGCTTTCTGAATATTTTATCAGCATCTAGGCTACCTAGGCTAGAGTGACCTTTCACAAGACTTGAATTGAGTTGGATTTGTTCTCTCTTCATCCTGAGGCACTGAATCAGGCCCTTTGTGTATGCACATCTTGAGGTAAAAGAAAAAGAAATCACTATGTCTACATTGGGGAGAAATGCCAAAACATACATTTTAAATGTATCAGACTAGAAAATGGATCCAGAAATGCATAAATACCCTGGTACCAAAGTATAATCAATATTAACCTGGAGATTTTGTTAGAAATAAAGACTCTTGGGTTGGTAAGATGGCTCGGGGACTAAAGGTATGTCCTAGTTCAGTTTCTACTGCTGTGATAAAGACATGATCAAAAGTGACTTGGAGGGGAATGGTTTATGTCATCTTGCACGTCCAGCAGTCCATTATGAGGGACGTCAGAGCAGGAACTGAAGTAGAGACTACTGAGAAACACTGCTTGCTGTGCTGTCGTGTTCCACCTAGCTTGCTCAGTTTGCTTTCTTGAACAACAGAGTACCACCCGCCCAGGAATGACCCTGTGTGCTGTGGGCCCTCCACATCAATTATCAATCAAGAAAGTGCCCTACAGGTTTGCCTATAGACCAGTCTGATGAGGGCCTTTTTCTCAGTTGAGGTCCTTAGATGACTATAGCTTGTGTCAAGTTGATAAATAGCCAACACAGTGTGTTTGCTCCCACACCTGTCAACTGGAATTTGATCCCCAGAACCCACATAATGCAAGGAGAAAGCCTTCTCCCTCAGCTTGCCCTCTGATCTCCACAAGCCTACCATTGCACACACTTGTAAGCTCAGCAGGCTAAGGCAGTAGGTTAATTCAAATCCAAGGCCAGTCTTGTCTTTATAGTAAGTTCCAGCCTACCTGGGCTACAGTGTAAAACCCTGCCTCAAAAAAAAAAAAAAAAAAAAAAAAAAAAAAGGGCGGAGGGCAGCATTTCCATCCCAGAACTACTGAATCCGTGCATTCCTCGCTGAATTCTCAGGTGGTTTACATGTATACAGACTGAGAATCCCACTTTTTGTTCACTGTATTCTTTAAATAAAGGAGAAAAGACATGAACTAAAGCAAAAAAGCATGCATGATCACAGGCTTAAGGGCCAGGTCAGTAAGTGTGAGTTAAAAGAAGGGATGATGCACAAGAATGATTGCAGTCGTAGAGATTTCGCACTAGGGATAGGTGTTGGGGCTGAAGAGAAGGCTCAGTAGTT
Organism: Psammomys obesus; assembly: GCF_907164565.1. Classification (NCBI taxonomy): domain Eukaryota; kingdom Metazoa; phylum Chordata; class Mammalia; order Rodentia; family Muridae; genus Psammomys; species Psammomys obesus. Next base: position 29,930,886 of record NW_026590062.1, read on the forward strand.
AGACTGCTTGCTGTCCTTCCAGAGGTCCTGGGATCAGCACCCACATGGCAGCTCACAACTGCCCTTAATCATCTCTAGGACTAGGGGATCTGGCACTCTTGCTCATGGCAATCATGTGATATACACACTTACACGTAGAAACAATTTTTTTTTTTAAAGAGAGAAATATTTATTGACTATAAATTTGAGCCAGTACTAAGGGGACTGGAATGTTTGACCAGTGATTTTTTTTTTTTTTTTTACCCTGATTCTACTAGGGTCTGAGCTAGGACAGTGTGGGCTAAGTACACATACCTCTGCAACCCTGACACTAAGTTTTTATTTGATATTTCAGCAGTAAGTTATTGTGGATTTGGGGTCTTAAAAGCAGTTTATGGAAAGGGCAGCTAATGATGATGTCCGGGCAAATGAAAAGCTGAGATAGTATAAGCAAGACTATAATGGAAAGTAATCTTAGCAAGGCAGCGTTGTGTTGAGTGAGACCTGCTGCGAGGACATGCCTTGGAAGTGGAAATGAAGGAAGAATAGGAGAGTCATTCCAACAGATGGGTAGACACTATTGGGTTACATCCTACACTACAATATTGGGTCATTTAAGTAGTGACTCTGCACAGGTAAGGGAGGTATGTGGTCTGGTAGTGTGAGTATGTAATTCCACACCAGGCCTCCTAACTTTAGCCTTTTGTTTTCCTCATGGTGCTGGGCATAAAACCCAGGGCTTCATGCAAGTTACCCATACCTGACCTTTACATGGCTTTACCCATAAGTCAAGTGGTAACCTGACTTCCCCCTACCCTCTGGTCCTTCACCTCACTCAATCTCTTATTTTATTGTATGATCATTCATCACAGTTACATCCTACCATTCTCCTTGTATTTGGCAGTGTTCTACTTTCTTGCTAGTCTGTGTTCAGCACATTGTAGAACATTGCTTTCACCTTTAGTCATTGATTTATTCTTTAGTAGTAATGCCATAGGTCAGCCTTGGATGTCATTACAGTTTCTCATAGAGGTCTGAGGCCAGGTTGGTTGGTGGTGAGCCCTGAGGATGTACATGTCTCAGTCTCCCAAGTTCTGAATGAACTCTGAGGATGTGCATGTCTCCATTGCTCCAGTTCTGGGATTACAATGGTGTACCACCACATCTGGCTTTTTTACATGATGCTGTAGATTGAGTTCACAGGCTGCATTTGCAGGCCATACAGGTTGTATGGTACAGATGGTAAAATGAAGCATTTTATAAGCTTTGCATACACCCTTAATATTCACATTATTTTTGTGTGTTTTAACCAAGTGTGCAAAGGTCAAAGGACAACATACAGGAGCCAGTTCTTCCCTTCTACCAGGTAGATTCCAGGAATTGAACTCAGGTTATCAGATTTCAAAGCAAGTGCCCTCAATCCATTGAACCATCTCTCTGCCCCATTATTCACATGCTAATGCCCACCATAATACCGTGTATATGGATATGTATACCTTCAAAGGCCTTAAAATGTAGAAGAAATTACGAAGGACGTTTTGTTGTTGTTGTTGCAGAATGTCCTACCCAGGCTACCCCCCCACAGGCTACCCGCCTTTTCCCGGATACCCTGTAAGTATTGCTATCAAAATACTAAAATCACTCCTATCTTTCACACAGTTATTATATTGAAGTAGTCTGTGCCCTAGAGCAGGGGTCGTGAACTCAAGTGTCCATGGCTATATATAGCTTTCTCATATATTTAAAAGAGAATTGGGAATGTGTTCCTAAGTCCTTGTGGATTAAGCTGGACTGTGGCAATCATTTCAGTCAGTCTGATTGTTGAAATAGACAACCCTACCTAACATTTCTGTGATGTAACACAATAAATAAAAATGTATTGTTGCTTTCAAGTCTCCAGGAGGTCAGCCATAGAGTGCAGAGTAGGGTGCAGTAGAAGGAGGTCTTGTTATGTGTAGTGTTTTGGGTTCCCAGGCTCTGGTTCACTGTTGATTCCCCTCTAGGATGGAGGGGAGGATCTTTAATAGGCATGTTATAGTCACATGCCTATTATTATAGCATTCAGGGGTGGAGGCAAGGAGAGTAGAAGTTCGAGAGGAACCTGGACCATATAGTGAAGCTATGCAGAGAAAGAAGGAGAAAAGGGGAGGGAGAGAGAACTCAACAGTTGGTTTGATTCCTATAGAGACATGGACTGCTCTTGCCCACCTTACATAGAATTAAATTTAATTGAGTTCTGATAAAAATCCTAACAAAGTGGAATAGGATTGATAAAGTTAATATAGGATACCAGAAATAAACAACAGGATAAGTTGTTGTTTTTAAGTGGGGAGAAAAAAGATAACCGAATAGCACTCTTTGTTCTTTTTATCTGGGTCACATGTTTCTGTGACTCTGTTCACTTGCACATGTCTCTGATTTTTCCAGCCTGCAGGTCAGGAGTCATCTTTCCCCACTGCTGGTCAGTATCCTTATCCTAGTGGCTTTCCACCAATGGGAGGAGGTGCTTACCCACCAGCACCAAGTAGCGGCTACCCGGGAGCTGGGGGCTATCCTACACCTGGAGGATATCCAGCCCCTGGGGGCTATTCTGGCACCCTCAATCCAGGGGCAGCTCCAGCCTATCCTGGAGGTAAGTTATGCGAGTCATGAGAGCTGTAGTGACTTGAGATTAGTTGAAGTGTTCTTTTTTTGTCCCTCCCTTACCTTCTTAGTTATTTCTTGTATTGTGAGAGTTCACAGTTACTTTTAATTAGCCATGGATAGCTAAAAGATTCTCAGAAGTTAGCAGAGATGGAAGACTAAAATACTTTCCTGTGATTGGGAATTGTAGTAATTGATAGCCCACTTGATTATCAGTAATCTTAATTGATTGAGAGGGGCTGGAGCAGTGCTTCTCAACCTTCCTAGTGCTGCAATCTTTTAACACGGTTCCTTATGTTGTGGTGACTCCAACCATAAAATTATTTTTGTTGCTACTTCATAACTGTAATTTTGCTACTTTATGGATCGTAATGTAAATATTTTGTGAAACAGAGGTTTGCCAAAGGGGTCATGACCCACAGGTTGAGAACTACTGGGCTGAAGAGCTGGTTTAGTGGATAAGAGCAGCAACTGCTCTTCCAGAGAACCTGACTTAGGTTCCTGGCACCCACATGACAGATCAGACTTCTCTACTCCTCTATTTCCAAAGACTCTGATAAGCCTCTTTTGGCCTTTAGGCCATTGCATGAATGTGGTGCATTGATATACACACAAAATACTCATACACATAAAATAAATAAATCTTTAAAAAAATACATAAACTTTAATTTGAATGACATGTTACCTTTTGGTTTTAGGACCACTTAATTCAAAGATTTAAGAAAAAAAACCATAGGGGCTGGAGAGGTGGCTGAGCAGTTAAGAGTACTTGCTGCTCTTGTAAAGGGCCTAGGTTCCATGCCAGCATCCACAGATGGTGGTTTACCAACATCCATAATTACATTCCCAGGGATATACTGCTCTCTTCTGACTCCTGAAGCACCGAGCACGTATGTGGCACACATACATACATGTAAGCAAAACACTCACACATAAAACAAAAGGAGCAAATCTAAATTTTTTAAAAAATGTGTTTTAACTCACCATAGTGATTTGTTTTGTAAGTTACTAAAGAAGCTAAATGTGTTAAAACTTCAGTTTTTCAAGGTGAGGTTTCTCTGTGTAGCCTGACTGTCTTAGGAGTGACTGCTAAGACCAGGCTCATCTCAGACTCAGAGATCTGCATGCCTCAGGCTCCCAACTACTCAGATTAAAGATGTGCCACCAGGCCCAGCTTGTACTGAAACTTTCAAAACTCAATTTAAAAAATTTTATGAGCTGGGTATGGTGGCACACACCTGTGAAAGCAGCACAGGGAGGGGGAGGTAGGCTTATCTCTGTGAGTTTGAGGCCAGCCTGGTCTACAAAGTGAATTTAGGACAGCCAAGGCTACACAGAGAAACCCTGTCTCAAAAACCAAAAAAGAGAAAGTAAGAAAGAAGGAAAAAAAGAAAAACAAACAGAAAATGTTTATGTGTTTGTTATTGTGTATATGTCTGTGTGTGAGAGAGTGTGTATACATGGTACATTTGCATAGGACACAATCAGTTCTACTATGTGGGTTCTGAGGTTGATTCAGGTAGTCAGGTTTGGCAGTGAGTGCTTTTACCTACTGAGCCATCTCACTGATCCTGGAACGTAATTCCAGTTCACTGTGAGTTGAGGACAAGTTGAATACATGCATATGGGATGACTGTTCCAGCATTACTGGCATGTATTTTCCACTAGTATCAATAGATACTTTTCTTATAGTTTTTCTGCATAGTAAGAGTTGGGTTTTGTTGTTTGTTTGTTTTGGGTTTTTTTTTTTTTTTTTTTTTTTTTTGAGATAAGGTCTCAGTCTGTATCCCAGGCTGGCTTGGAGCTTACTAGGCAATCCTCTAGGCTCAGCCTCCCAAGTGTTGAGATTACAAATGTGAGTTAACAATCATGGCTCTTCAGTATGGCTTAGTGAAATGTTTTTCCTAATTTCTCCAGGTCAAGGCTTTGGGGCCCCACCTAGTGGAGCAGGCTTTTCTGGCTACCCACAGCCCCCTGCACAGTCTTATGGTGGTGGACCAGCCCAGGTTCCTGTACCAGGTAGGTTCCAACTCTGCAGAGAGAAACTGTGTTATGATTTTGCAAGCTTTTCAATTGTCAAGCAAACTTAGATTATATGTGAGATAGTCTTCAGGGAATGTTTATATAATTCTGTAAATAATGTTAAGTATATGGTATCATGAGGTATCAATTTGATGTGAGATCACCATCAGTAAATGGGAGATGAGGAATAATTTTTTTTTTTCTATTAACTATTCTGTCCTAAAGCCAAAAACCAGTTTTTAAAGGAACCACCCCCAGGACTGTGTCCTGACAGCTATTCCAGGTGGAATCAGAATTGAGTCTAGTTCAAGGGGTTTTTTCATTTTGTTTTTAAGGTGGGAAGGAGCTCAATAGATGGGTCAGTAGTTGACAGCATAAACTGTTCTTGTATAGGCCCAGTGGTTCCACGGGATCCTACACATCTGGCCTCTACATAAGTCTATTAAAGATATAATATTTGACTGGGCGCAGTGGCACACAACTTTAATCCCAACAGTGGAGAGGCAGAGGCAAGTGGATCTCTGTAAGTTTGAGGTCAGCCTGGTTTACCAAGTGAGTCCAGGACAGCCAAGGCTACACAGAGAAACCCTGTATAAAAAAAAAAAAATATATATATATATATATATATATATATATATATAATATTTGTTAGGATCTTATTAAAAGATATATGTGACTCAAGCTGATTTTTCATTTAATAAATCAGTATTTAAAAGGTTATCATGGCGGGGCTGGAGATGGCTCAGAGGTTAAGGGAACTAACTGCTCTTCCAGAGGACCAGGGTTCAAATCCCAGCATCCACATGGCAGCTCACAGCCCTCTAACTCTAAGATCTGACACTTAGACATACATGTGGGCAAAATACCAATGTACATAACATAAAGGTAAATAAATTTTTTAAAAAGTTCTCCATAAAAACAAAACAACAACAACAAAAAACAAAACTGATTATCCTGGGGCTGAAGAGATGGCTTAGTGGATTAGGAGCACTGACTGATCTCCAAGAGGACCCAAGTTCAATTCCTAGTACCCACATGGTAGCTCAGTTTTAGGGGATCTGATACCCTATTCTGGCCTATGTTGCAACAGACACCCATGTGGTACATAGGCATACATGTAATCAAAACACTCATTCACAGAACATGAAGTTAAAAAATTAAGTTACATTAAAAAATGTTTAAAAGAATAATAAAAGATTATTTTAGTGAATATTGTGGGATTGAGAAGACATTTGTCTGTTTGCCTGTTTCACTCTGTAACCCAGGCTTTCCTGTAACACTTAGAATGGTCTGATATCAAACTCACAGAGATCTACCTGCCTCTTCCTCCAGAATGCTGAGAGTAAAGGTGTGAACTTGGCCACACCCAGCCAAGATGTTTATTTTTAAAAAATCACATGAGGTATCATTATTATCCCTATTCTGCAGGTAAGAAAAGTGCATCGAAGTCATAAAAGCTCTCAGAGGCAGCCAGGTGTCTGGGATTGACGGTGTGAGTTACCAAGCCTGAGGATGAGGTTTAGAGGCATGAGGTGGAGGCAGAACAAAAGGAAGTAATGTATAGGAAATGAAAACAGAGAGTGGTTGCTGTGAGAAGCACAAGGAAAGATTTGGGAACGCAAATGTAAACAAAAAACAATATGTGAACAAAACTAAAAAATGTTATACTGAAAACCATTGTTCTGTACCTTAAAATGTTGCTTATCGCAGTGAGTATAGCATAGCATAGATGCTGTCATGCTTCTGTATTTAATATAATGGTTTGCTCTGGCCTACTTTTGTTGTTTAACATACAGGTGGCTTTCCAGGGGGGCAGATGCCGTCTCAGTACCCTGGAGGACAGGCTCCTTACCCTAGCCAGGTACTTTTGCTTCTGTCTCCTTAAGTTTTTACTTCCACCCTTTAAATTTATGGAACTCATAGGAGGAAGGGTGCCACTCCTTTGTGAGGCAGAGGAAATTACCCACCACATTAAGGGAGATGTAAACTTTGCTTTTGATGGACCCTGTGGTCTTTGGCCCATCTGTTTTAAGTAGTATTTGATATATTTGGTAAGAGCAGCCTCCATCCTTCTCACAGGTGGTAATGCTCTTTCTCTATCCTATAGAATACATACATGCCCACCGCACCTTTTGTAGCTTCTCTGCCCTTAGTAGTAATTATAGCTATGAACTTGGGTCGGGGGGAGGGCATATTTCAGACTTAGGAAGAGTGGGTTTGTTTTCTGTTTTGCCCTTTATAACTTTCCACTCTTCTTTCAGATCAATACAGAATCCTTTTCTTCCTATCCTGCTTTTTCTCCTGTTTCTTTGGATTATATCAGTGATGTGAGTAAGGTCTGCCAGTGTTCACTAATCCCTAGGTCCTTTATAAATGCCAGCATTTGTTCCTGGAACTCACTCTGTAGTCCAGACAGGCATGGCTAAACTTAAATTGATCCCCTGCCTCTTAAGCACTTGGGGGATTAAAGGTTTCTAGTGTTATCTCTTACTAGGGTTGTATTTTTGTTTCCCCTCAGTGCTTGGCAGAACTTATAAACATGGTAGCTAGTTAAGTCTGTGGAACTGATTTCTTAATAGCCCTCTGAGGTTTCCCATATTTGAAATCCTCGCCCTACCTCTCTCTCTCTAGTTTCCCTTCTTCATACTATTTTATTAATTTCTCTGTTCTTTTATGTCCTACATAAGTTATAAGAACAAAATTGCTAATCTTGGATCCTTACCTTTATCTTGACTTTTAAAAATTATTTCTGTGTTATATACTAATGAAGGCCTAACATTTTCAAGCATGCCTTCAGTCAGGGTAGGAGAAGGACTATAGAACTTGGGAAAGGGACTTCTCAGTGGTCTTGTTGGGTTTTGTTCACATTGGGGATTTAAGGAATTTGAGATGCAGAGAAGTTTGAGAAATTTGTCTAGGACAACACAGCTAGAGAAAGACTAGGGTGAGACTGGGTCATACTTCTTCTGACTGGCAGAGCCATACAGTCCTCTAAAACTATGGCAAATTGCTTTTAACACTTTTTAAAATTACTTCTTTTATAAATCTGTAATTACTTTAATTATGAAAGAGAATTTTGATTGTACTTTAAGCATGCATGTGTGCGTTCCTGTGTATGTTCATGTATGTGTTCATGTGTGCATGCACATGTGTGAACACAGCTGCCAGGGTATATGTGGAGATCAGAGGAGATCTTGCAGAAATTGGTTCTCTCCTTTTACAATGTGGGTCCCAGAAATGAACTCAGGTTATCAAGCTTAGCAGCAAGCACCTTTACAGCCAGTTCACTTGCTAGCCTCTTAATTATTAATTTTTTAAATTAGCGTGTGAGTGATAGACTTTATTATAATCTTTATAAACAGCATAAACACACAGACATATATATATACATGTACATGTATATGTGTGTATCGTTTTGCTTCCCTTCCTCCACTGCCTTACCTCCCACTCCTTCCACTGTCCCTCTCTTGGTGATCCCTTACCTTCTCCCGTATAACCCTCTCTTCTGTTTTCAATACCAAATATATTCTGTTATCGTCTTCTTCTCCTAACCCCCTCCTTTAAGGCCTCATTATTCAAGTCTCTTGATTCATTAAGGGATTTTGTTGTTACAGAATAACAACACACACACTTTACACACTTTTGACTTTTTTTTTCAATCCTGTCACTAGCCCCGCCACTGTTTCCTATCCCGAACTGTTCCATCTACTTTGTTCCATTGTCATTTCAACTCCTAACCCTTGAAGGTTCTCATTTCCAGTCTCATGGTACTCTTTCTAGTTCCTGGTAGAGGTTTATACATGAGCAATATGTTGAAAAAAAAAAAAAACTTTTTAGGCCAGGTGTGGTGGCACACATCCATAATCCCAGCACTCCAGGGAGGCAGAGGCAGGAAGATCCCTGAGAGTTCGAGGCCAGCCTGGTCTCCAAAGTGAGTTTAGGACAGCCAAGGCTACACAGAGAAAACCTGTCTGGAAAAATCAAACCAAACCAACCAAACAAACAAACAAACAAACAAAAAAGCCTTTTATACTACAGTATTTGTTACAAGTAGAATAATTTTTATTTTTCCTTGAAGCCACTATGGAAATTTTGTCTCATCTCTGCTTGCATTTCTGGCTTAGACATTAGTAGGGAGCAACTGCTAAGCCTTTTTGGCAAAACAAAATATTAGGATAATAATATATATAAATGAGATGAATTACTAACAATGAAAACATTTCCTAGGGGCTAGAGTGCTGCTTCATGGAAGCATGCTCCCTGTCGTGCTCAGGGCCTGGACTCTGTTCCCAGCACTGGCAGAGAAAGGATTCTTGTTCTGTCTAATGCTAAGCTGCTCATGTCCCCTTCTCTTTTATTTTTTGTCCCCCAACCAATGTTGGGTTATTTTCTTTTTTTTCTGGATTTATTGATTTTATTTGACATAAGTGAGTGTTTTGCCTGCAGGTATGTATGGGTGCTATGTACATGCCCGGTGCCTGCACAGGACAGAAGAGGGCATCAGACCCCTAGAACTGGAGTTACAGGTGGCTGTGTATTCTGGAAACTGAACCTGGCACCTCTGAAAGAGCGACGATTCTCTTGACCATTGAGCCTTCTCTCCAGGCTTTTTTTCTTCTTCTTCTTTAATTTGAATTTAAATTTTAGTTTTTTGAGATAGTATGTCACTATGTAGCCCTAGCTAGACTAGAACTCATAGACTAGAACATCAGACTGGCCTTGAACTCACAAGAGATCTTCCTGCCTTTACCTCTTAAGTGGTAGGGATCATTTTATAATTTGGAATTATTTGATTACATGTTTAAATGATAATTTGGAGATAAGAAGTTAAATAAAACATATTACATTGGGCTGGAGAGATGATTGAGCAGTTGGGAGCACTGGCTGCTCTTCTAGAAGATGTGGGTTCAATTCCCAGCAACCACATGACAGCTCAAAAAGTGTCTGTAACTCCAGATACAGGGGATTTGTCACCTTCATGCAGATATACATGCAGTTAAAATACCAGTGTATATAACAGGAAATTAATCTTTTTTTAAAACCCAAAACATATTATACCTAAAACAAAAAACAACAACAACAAAAAAAAAACAAACAACAACAACAAAAAAAACTGTCATGAGTGTTGTCTTCATCCCATCCATTTTAAGCCCTGACCTGAGCATTTTATGAGAGCATTTGGTTCCTGAGATACAGTTCAGTAGAAATGCACTTGCCTGGCATATGCGTCACCGTAGTTAATCCTTAGAACCACAGACAAACAAATGAGTTGATTTGCAACACTGTATTTTAAACTTTTAATTTTGAAGTCATAAACAAAATTGCAGTAATACTACAAAGAATTCCTAAACTGTCCAAATGTTATCTTCCCAAAGAAGCACAATGTAATGATCAAAAATCAGAAAACAGCATTATTGTGGACTATTTCCTAACCTTCAAATCTTGTTCAATTTTTACTGAATGTCCCAATATTGTCCTCCTTCTGGCTCAGGATGAAAGCCAGGGTAAAACACTGAATTATTGTTGTGTCTCTTGCGTCCTGGAGTCCTCGTTAACTTCAAAGTTCTTCAGTTTCTTTGGTTTATGACCTTGACACTTTGAAGAGTGCTACAAGTATTTCTCAGTTTGGATATGTCTGATCTTTCCTCATGTTTCAATTCCAGTCAGGCTGTTTTGGCAGGAGTCCAACAGAAACGAGTTTCCCCAGCACATCATGTCTGAAGACACTTACTGTTGGCTTATTCCAGTACTAGTTCAGGATGGGGCCTGATAAGTTTCTACACTTATGTTGCAAACTACATAAATATCTTGGCTCTCTGCATACCTTTGTCCTCTAATTTTAATATAATTATTGTGTAAAATTGCTTATTGCTATGATATTTACCAAGTCATATTTTTATTGCCATGTAAATTTATGCTTGCAACATATTCTCCACTGATTCTGATTTGTTTCCTCCTCCTCCTGCTTCTCTTCCTTTTATGGCACTGGGGATGGAACGCTGGCCTCACACTCGCTAGTATGATACCACTAAGCTCAACTCCAGCCTTTCTGTCTTGTTTGATATAACGTGAAGAATATTGTGCCTACTCACTTCCATTTTGTACTTATTATTATGTGAAATGTTTATTTCATGTCTTGGCAAATAAGTAGGTCCCATCTAGGAAATGTAAAAAGATTGTCCACATTATATTGCTAGTGTGAAATTCACTTGGGCAGTCATGCCTGCTTCATTAATACTATTTTTTTTCTCTCATATATTACATCTCAACCGCACTTTCCCTCCCCTCCACCCTCTCATTAAGCTCTCATTGTTTGGGGGTCAATCTCTTATCCTCCCTTTTCTGTCAAACAGGAAGCTAAGGCATAAGAAGGTTGTGACTTTAATTTCACAAGTTTGACTAGTGCTTCATGGAAGTTGGATGTGTGGCTATCTGTTAAAGAGGAGACAAGCATGTTTGGAAGCAAGGCTAGATCCGTCTGTTCATAATGAGGCCTGGCAATAAATGCTCATATCCTTGCTCATATAACTGGGTGAAGTCTTCAAGTTGCCTTATTGTCCAAGCAAAATCCTTGAATTTACACCTTCTGTTATCAGCCTGCTGCTATGACTCAGGGCACCCAAGGAACAATCCGACCAGCTTCCAACTTTGATGCTATGAGAGATGCAGAAATTCTCCGCAAAGCAATGAAGGGGTTTGGTAAGGAAAATGGATTGTCTTTTTTACAACTATAAGGAAAGTGAAGTTGTGTCATAAATGAATTTCTGTGTCAGCTTGCACCTCAGTGTTATTTGGTTCCTACCTTATGTAAATGTCCATGGCTCTTCCAGGCACAGACGAGCAAGCAATTGTGGATGTTGTGTCCAGCCGTTCCAATGACCAGAGGCAACAAATTAAAGCAGCTTTTAAGACCATGTATGGCAAGGTATGTTTTTTGCCTTTTAGTGAGAACAGCAGGGTCCACAAGATCTGCATTCATGTCATATTAGACACTATATTTTTACTAATACTGTGGGAGAAAGGATAGATAAATGGACTTCACAGACTCCAGGATTAGGATTTCTTCAAAACCTTCTTTACTTGAGAGAAGTCCCTCACCTCTCCTCATGCTGCATCTTGTATGTGATATTGTTCAGGAAACAGTAGCTATGACCCCCATCATGATCTGCTTACATAGTCCCTGTTTCTTCTCAGCCAATGGTCATCTTCTACTCTGTTCTTCCCTCTGAAAGTGTCTTATAGTATAATTATCTGTAACTGGTCTTTTATAGGTCTGTGTGAGCAGATGCTGTGTGCCTGGGTTATTATATCTACTCTCTTTCTGCATGGTATACAACTTCTTCAAGATCTGCCTTTAAATATCAGCTTCTGTGTGTCTCTCATTACTTGGGACAGAATTTGGTTGGTCCTTCCACTCTGGTCCCACAGAGCTTTCTAAAAATCTGTACTATTAAAAAGCCAGGGGCACTGGTACATGCCTTTAATCCCAGGGAGAGAGAGACAGGCAGATCTCTGTGAGTTTGAGGCCAACCTGTTCTATAAAGTGAGTCCAGAGGAGCCAAGGCTACATAGAGAAACCCTTACTCAAATAAATAAATAAATAAACAAACAAACAAACAAATAAATAAAATAAAATAAAAATCTATTGCCGGTGTCACTGCCAGCTCTCAAAACCTGTGTGCTTCCCTTGCAAGAACCACGGTCATCTTTTTTATGGTCCAGCAATGAGTGGTTCCTTAATAAATATTTGTTGAATCAGTGACCAAATGCAGCAAAATATATGGGGAAAAAAATTGCCATTGTTCTTCAGATATAATGGGGAGGCTAGCATTTCTTTTTTATTTACGTAGCATCCTAAACTTCCCTAGTATCTTCTGCTGCAGCCTCTTCATTTCTTCAGAATGAGCGAGTGGTCTATCAACCTGTCCAGCTTAGCTTGTTTTCCTCTGCCCAGTTTAGATATAATTTTCTTTATTATTATTATTATTACTAAATTTTATTTTGTGTTATGGGTATGCACTGAGCCTCCTTGCCAGTGTGTGTGTGTGTGTGTGTGTGTGTTTAATTCCTGTGTGTTTGGCTATGGATAGATGGATGGACATGCACATGTCACATTGCACATGTGTAAGTATTACAGGGATGGGTTCTCTCCTTCTACCATGTGGGTCTCAGGGAAGGCAGGGCTGGAACTGAAGTACAAACCATGGCGGAATGCTGCTTCCTGGCTTTCCTCACAGCTTGACAGTTTGCTCTCTTATACACCCCAGGACCACCTGCCCAGGGGTGGCACCACCCACATTCATCATTAGATGAGGAATCAAGAAAATGCCCACCAAACTTGCCTTATAGGACAGTGTGACAGAGGCACTGTTTCAATTGAGGTTTCTCTTTTCACATAACTCTCGGCATGTATCAAGTTGGCAAAAAAACTAACCAGATGCTTACTGAGCCTTTTTGTTTGTTTGTTTTGGGTTTTGTTTTTGTTTGTTTGTTTGTTTGTTTGTTTGTTTTTTCGAGACAGGGTTTCTTTTCTCTGGGTATCCTTGACTGTCCAGGAACTCACTTTGTAGACCAAGCTAGCCTTGAACTCAGTTATCCACCTGTCTCTGCCTCCCAAGTATTGGGATCAAGGGGGTGCGCCACCACACTTGGCATATTTCTTTAGTTTTAAGATTAATTATGTGACACAAAACCCAGACTTCCTTCTTGTAAAGAGCAAGTGTGAGTGTAGTGGTTCATACAAAGTGTTCAGTACAAGTGGCTAAGACAGGGAGCTCAGAGCCAACCTGGCCCACACAGTGACACTCTGCTTCAAAAACAAAAGGATTATAGATGATTGCACTGTTGAGAAGCCCCTCTCTCTCTGTTCTTGGTTTGTGGTCCATCTTATCTTAAGTAACTTTCTCCTTCCCCTTTGCCTGTTCATTTTCCTATATTCTTTAAGGTGTGAACTAAAAGCTTTCTTGACCTTCCTAGTTCACTTTAAATGTCTCCTGGATTTTGTTTCTGGGTTACTTATTTGGTGCTTGTATAGTTAGTTTCCTTTTGCTGTGAAGAGACACTATGACCTACGTATGAAAGAAAGAATTTATTGGGACTTATAGTTTCAGAGGGCTAGTCTGTGACCATAATGGCAGGGAACATGGCAGCTGGTAGGCAGGCATGGTGCTAGGCATGGTCTGAGAGCTCACAGCTTATCTGAAAGTTGAAGGCAGAAAGAAAGCAAAACTGGGCCTGATGTAGACTTTTGAAACTTCAGAGCCTACATCTCCAGTGACAGAGCTTTTCTTTCAAAGCCATACCTATCAGTCCTTCCCAAATAGTTCTAACACAGGACAAAGCAGTCAAATATGTGAGCCTGTGGGACCATTCTCGTTCAGACCACCACAATGCTGGAGTACAGTTTGCTTTACATCTTTTTAGATGTTTATCTTCTCAATAAGATCAAGATGATAGTGATTTCTACTTCTTTATAGAGCCCAAAATAGTTTCTTATACTAAGTAAGTATCTGCTTATCATTTTCTATTTTTATATTCATTTATTTATTTTTATGCTGATGGGTGTGTATGTGTATGGGTGTGCACATGCCATCATACATGTATAGAGATCAGGAGTCAGTTCTCTCCTTCCACCAAGTGGGCTCCAGGGGTTAAATTCATTGGCAAATATCTTTTACCCACTCAGTATCTCACCAGCCCTCATTTTGTTACTTTGAATTATTCTTTTTCTAGCCATACCTTCTGGCTTTGTATGTGGTACAATAGAAGAACTACAGCAAAGGCTTAAGTGTTTGTAGGCACAATAAATTCACCACTGAATTTAATAATAGATTTACTCATTGCTGTATAAATCACATTCAAATTTGAAATTTTGACTCTCATAGTACCAGTGCCATTTCAATTTTCCATATTTTCCTTAAAAGATTCAAGTGAGGGGCTGAAGAGGTAGCTCAATGGTTAAGGACACTGGCTGCTCTTCCGAAGACCCAGGTTCTGTTCCTGCACCTACATAGTAGCTCACTACTCTTTGTAACTCCAGCTCCAGGAGTATAGTGCCCACTTCTGGCCCCCACTAGCACTGGAGGTGCACAGACATATGTAGGCCTCAACTAGCATGTGGTGAACCAACATATGTGGGCAAAATACCCACACACATAAAATAAACGCAATTTTTAAAACATGATTTGTGTGACATAAGATACAGAAATCCTTTGTACTTACTTTTTATGTGTCATTAAAAAAGGATTTAATTAAAGATCTCAAGTCAGAGTTGAGTGGAAATATGGAAGAATTAATCCTTGCCCTGTTCATGCCTTCTACATACTATGATGCCTGGAGTTTGAGGAAAGCAATGCAGGTACTCTATCTTATTTTTTATGATTCAGTTTTGTTTTAATATATAAAGCCTCACAAATCTTAGTTCTGAATTTGCAGTAACAGATGAGACAAAATTATGTCATCTAAAACACAGCTTAATTAACTTCCTTTGCTTCTATATTTCTCCTCTCTCCATTTCATATAGGGAGCAGGAACTCAAGAACGTGTATTGATAGAAATTTTGTGCACAAGAACAAATCAAGAAATTCGAGACATTGTTAGATGTTATCAGTCAGAATTTGGACGAGACCTTGAGAAGGACATTAGGTCAGATACCTCAGGACATTTTGAACGTCTCCTCGTGTCCATGTGTCAGGTGAGTGCAGTATAAATGTCTGGATGTTAGTGGAGGGAACATATGTTTATATGTCTTGCCAATGAGTATACATTATTAGTGGTTAGCTCCTTGTATTATTGTTGTCTTTGTGGAATAACACAGAATGCAGTAGACAGATCTCTTCATAGTTCTAGAAGTGAGTTCTGTACATCTGACTTTTATAAGAAATCAAAAAATAACTTCATTTAGATTTCATGAAATCAGAACCTGCCTGAGGCTCTGCGGCAAAGGTGAAGGTGAAAGTTCCTATCAGTTTGGCAGGGTCACAGGGTCCTGTCAGTGAATGTGTGGTCCTGCAGTGGAAGTGCTAAAGGGTGTCAGAGCCATAGGAGGAGAGGCGGGAGTGCAGGAGAGAACTGTAGTTGGCGTCTTCCTCATTATTCCCCAGGTATGTAGAGAGCAGACAAGAAACACTCCAGGAGGGTCTTTGGAATAGTATTAAAAACAGTAAGATGAGGTTGATGTATTTGACAGACATACAAAAGGACAACACACTGAGCATCAGGGTTACTGGCTGCCCGCTGTGTACACCATGACAGAATCTCAAGAGATCTCAAAGTGGAGGAGAGGAGTCTGAGGAGCCAAGGAAAGAGTGACAAGAAGTATACAAGATGTATAATAGATGTCGAACAGTATGCAAAGGCTGGAGCATAAAAATGAGAAGAAGTAAATGTTGGAGGGAGCTGAGTCTGCCTTGTACTGCAAAGCAGAAGAGTCAGTTAGGGTCTTAAAAAGAGGAGAAGACAGAGGTAGATGTTCAGTGCAAAACGGGGAAGGGCTCTTAAGGAATTTCCCCAAATGCTCCTCAAAAGAGCCTTCTCTAGCTTTAAGAAGCATCTTTCCATTTTGTTCCTCAGATGTGCTCATCTGACTTGCCCTCTTCCAAAAACCTCCTATGTCATTTTATCAAGTCTTCATGATAAATTCAGGTTGTTGTTTTTTTGTTGTTTTTTCTTGTTTTGTTTGGTTTCTGGTCCTTGGGATTGAATCTAGGGGTTCATGCATGCAAGGCACACTGTCTATCATTAAGCTATATTCCCAGCCCTCATAATAAATGTGTGTACTAATAGTATACTTGGATCTGAAATCTTACATAGTTCCTTCTTAGCGTGAAATTCCTTAAGGGCAGAGATCTTGTCTTTGGTGTCCCTCTAGCTTAACATAATGAGAGTGATTGCTCTTTTACAGGTTTATAGGAATGGGACTCTACAGTGTGTTTTAATCTCAAATCCTAACTAAAGAGAGTTACACATTTTTCATTTAAGCTATAGTTCATATTCCCTTGTTAAAGAATTTAGCTGTGATTTAGCACTCAAATCCCTCACTTCAACATTATTAAACCATGGCTGTATATTCCAAAATCTAAAACTACATGTGATGCATCAAGGCATACATGGCAGAATTGATGAATTCACATTTGATAAGTTACCCTGTAGCCCAAAGTGACTAGATTGGGGAAAGGATTTCACCTCTAGTTTCTGCCTTTCTCTTGCAGGGAAACCGTGATGAGAACCAGAGTATAAACCACCAGATGGCTCAGGATGACGCCCAGCGCCTCTATCAGGCTGGTGAGGGGAGACTAGGGACAGATGAATCCTGCTTCAACATGATTCTTGCCACGAGGAGCTTCCCTCAACTGAGAGCAACCATGGAGGCCTATTCCAGGGTATGAACTCTTCTGAAGATTTGGTGTTTATCCTAAGATGTGAAAATGCTTAACTCTGTAATTTTCTGTTTGCAGATGGCTAACCGAGATTTGCTCAGCAGCGTAAGCCGAGAATTTTCTGGATACGTTGAAAGTGGTCTGAAGGCCATCTGTAAGACACTCTGGCACTCTGCCTTATTTTGCTTTTTGTTGAATGATTACAGTTACTATAGTCTGCCTAGAAGCTGCCTAGGCAGAAACTGAGTGAATCCTATATCTTATATATAAGGTCCTATGAATGGTTGATGGCGTGACTAAAACAATTGGTTGTTTGCTTGAGGTGATTTGGCTTTTATTTGTATATCTTCATTGAATGCTGCAAGAAGTCCCCAGTATATTATAGTCCTTCCTTTTAATGAATGAGAAAGCCCTAAGGAACTACTAGTACTACCACAAAACATCTTTTTTTAGTTCATTAATTTACTTATTTATTGAGACGGGGTTTTGCTGTGTAGATCTAGTTGGCCTTGAATTCGCAAAGATCCACCTGCCTCTACCTCCTAAGTGCTGAAATTAGATGGATGCATCTCCATATGTAGCATAGTGAGCATTGTTCTGAACCCTCAGAACACACCATAAAAGTACTTAACACACTGAGACTCTTCAGTGTGTTCCTGGTGATCTCGCACCTAAGTGTGTGGAGATTCTGTCCGGAGATATTACAAGAGTAAGGAGAGAATTGCTAACACCTTGGTTACTAGCCGTGGAGTGCCTGTAAATGTTACTGTAATAACTGTGCGCAGTGGTAATCATGTACAGTGTGTACCCTCTGCCATCTGTAGAAACTCTCTTTGCTAAGTAATTTTCCATTGACTCAGAGTTCCAAATGGCTATTTTCAAATCTGTTTTCTCTTAAACTATAGTTGTAGCTTTTTCTCAGCCAAATGATTGTGGGGGGGGGGTGCTGGGAATTGAACCTAGGCCCTTATGCATGCTAGATAAGTACTGCTGAGGCATATCCCTCAGGCCCTAAATGATACTCTTATATTTTTTTAATTTTATTTACCATGTGTGAGAGTGTATGTGATATGTATATTATGTACATATGCATGCCATGGCACACGTGTGGAGACTAGAAGACATTTCATGGAGGCAGTTCTTGGCTTCCACCTGTAAGTGGATTTGGGGGATCAAATGCAGGCTATCGGCCTTTTGCAAATATTCTCATGTGCTGCTGGCCCAGAATTCTTCATGTGAAGAATTCAGATTTTTATCATTTCTTTTAGTAAGGTATTACATAATCTGGGGCACACTTGCTAGAGATTTTCATACTGGACAATGTAAAGAATCTACGTCAGTGCAGCTATGAAGAGGAAATACATCTATTGGCTTGAGGGACTTCTCTAGACTTGAAAGTTGCCTAGCTGATTACAGATTGCTATCTGCTGAGGAAAAAAGTCATTATCAACACACTTCAGATTTCTGTGTAAAAACAGAAAACGGGCTTATGTGGTACATGAAGCCACAGGGGTAGACTGGCTGCTCAGGCCAGCGCTCCACTCTAAAGCTTGTCCGCCTTGCAGTGCAGTGTGCCCTCAGCCGCCCTGCCTTCTTTGCTGACCGGCTCTACTATTCCATGAAAGGCGCTGGCACAGATGACTCCACCCTGGTGAGGATTGTGGTCACTCGGAGTGAGGTGAGTCAAAGCAACATTTTCTGGGGGATTTTGTTCTTGATCCCATGAAACCCTGTACAGAGATTGCAGAAGTAAAGCATACTTGAACCCCTCAGTGAGAACAACATGAGAGCTTTCCTGCCAGAGAAGGCCTGTGAAGTATATGGGTTTATGGGAGATTGCAGGATTTTATTTTTTATTTTTACTTTATTATTACCTCAGCTACCCGGTACCTGGGACTATAGACATGCATCATTGTGTCTGGCTTGCTTATTAATTGGTTGATTTTTTTTTTTTTTTTTTTTTCAGTGCTGGAAATCAAACCAAGGCTCATGCTTATGCATGCTAAGCAATTACTCTGTCCCTGAGCTAAGCTTCAGTTCCTGGCTTAATCTTTACTTTGTCATAGAAAAAATAAAAATACCTATGTAGATTAATTTGTTTGGATATCAACATTAGCATCCTTGTTAATTATAAAATAATCTTTAAATTATTCAGTTTCTATTTCATATATGTTGATATATTTTTGTTTATTTTATTTTTGTTTTGTTTTGTTTTGAGACAGGGTTTCTCTGGGTAACAGCCATGGCTGTCCTGGAACTCACTGTGTAGACCAGGCTGATCTGCCTCTGCCTCCTTAGTGCTGGGATTAAAAGCGTGTACCACCACCGCCCAGCCTTATTTATTTTTTAATTGAAAATGTATATTATTAAATAATAATATAGAAGGTGGAGGATTTGGTTTTTTTTTTTTCCTTAAGAAAGGCAAACATTTGGATTTTTTGTTTGGTTGATTGGCTTTGTTTGAGACAGGGTCTCTCTACATAGCTGTGGCTTTCCTAAAACTCACTGTGTAGACAAGCTTACAGAGATCCTCCTGCCTTTACCTCCTGACCACTAAGATTAAAGGCATGCATGACCACTTAAAATTTGGGTATCTTTAAAACCTTGATATGTGCTTAGTCTTACACTTAAATTCTCTAAACAGCATGTATTCTTAAATTGTAATAAAATATACATAATAAAATTTACTATTTTAACCATTTTTAAGTATACAGTCACATTGTTGTATGCTGTTACATCATATAGAACTTTTTATATTTTGCAGAACTGAAAATCCATAGTCATGAAAGTCACCCTCTGCCCTCTCCTGCAACAGCCAGCAGTTGCCACATGACTCTTTGTCCTGGGTTGGTGGCACTGAGTTCCCCGTGTGGTTGGAGTCATACAGCATTGTTGACTTAGGCTTCAGTCAGTCTAGGCTTCACAGAGCTTGTGATTGCATCATGTGTCAAAAGTTACATTTTAGGGCTGAATAACAACCCTCTGTATCTGTGTATGACTTTGTTTTTGCATACTTGGTTTGCTTCTGCCTCTGTGTTTTATGAATGATGCTGCTATGCGCAGGATATACACTAATCTCGTCAAGTCCCTGCTACTTTACTTGGGAATTCAGCAAGAAATGGAGTTGCTGGATGAGACTGTAATTCTGTATACCCTCCCCCCTTTTTTTTAATCACCATACTGTTTTCCATAACAACTACCCATATTATATTCCCACCAGGAATGTACAAGTGTTCCCATTTTGGGGCATCCTTACCAACACTCACTATATTATAAATTTTGTATAAAGCTATCCTGTTATCAGATAATTATCATATAGTTTTAGATGACTAGTATTTGAGAAATAATAGATGTCACTCTATCACATCTATTGAGTGTTTTCCAAAGCACTGGTGGCGTCAGCACTAGTATGAACAATAATTTTGGAATGTTGGGCATTTGGTGTTTGTCCTTCCCGCATTCTGATTACTACATATTATTAAACAATAAATGCATTTTCTTTTAACAGATTTTTTCTTCTGTCCTGTCATTTCTTACAGATTGACCTCGTTCAGATAAAACAGATGTTCTCCCAGATGTATCAGAAGACCCTAAGCACAATGATTGCAGGTGATACGAGTGGAGACTACAGAAAGCTGCTTCTGGCCATTGTGGGCCAGTGAGAAGGGTTTTTCTTTTCTTTAATGAATGAAGCTATTCAGAGCTTCTCCTTCCAAGCAACGAGACCTGCATGCAGCTGTGTCCGACACCATCTGAGCAGAGCAGCTTCTTATAGAGGACTGTGTCAGGGGTCGTGCTTGCTTTGCACATGTTGTTACTGCCTTAATTCTAATGTTCCTTTTTCTTTCTATATCCAATCAGTGTAAAAGCCATATCAGTGATGTAGCAATGTTGTAATACTTATAAAGCTTCAGTCTCACTGCTATTATTTTAATCAGGATTTCAAATTGAATAAAAATCACAGTAATCTAATTCTGTGTAATGCTACCATTTTTTTTTTTTTTTTGAAGGTTCATTATCTCTAGTTCAAAGAATGAGAAAATGAGGATGGTGGTTTTTAAAATGTGCTGGTCTGGTTTCATTTCAGAATGTGATTTCAGTTCAGGAATACTAGTACTTAGAAAGCCACAGTTACTGACATTGATGGCGGAGTTTCCTGGTACAAATGGAATGAGGCAGCCTCAGCTAGTATGACTGAGAAGCCATATGACCTTCACTTAAATACGACAGTGTTATGCAAGCAAACTGTTAACTCTTCAGAGATTTTGGAAATTTCACTGGTGTTCTTGAGACCTGTTTTGTCAGCTGTTGCCAGCTGTTAGGAATGATTCAAACTGTGTAGTAGGAGCGCCCTGTTGAACACCAGGCAGATCCTGACAGTGGCAGCCTATGCAAGGCTGGGTCCTCTAAGCTGCAGAGACTCCAGATCTTACATTATCTTGGTAACCAGGATGCTCCTGAGACCATCAGGAGCCTAACTTAGAAGCAGAGGAGGGCCACCTCCTCCTCCATAGCTCAGGCACGTCAGCCCGACCTCATTACTTCTGTAGTCCTTCTTGATTCCAGGGGTTGAGGAAAAGAGGAAGCATCATCCTATGTTTGTCACAGGGAAAGTGACTTATAAAAGTCTGTTTTCCCTTCTATTGTTAAAAAAAAAAAAAGACTTTGTGTGTACGATTGTCTGCCTCCATACACTTACATGCCTGTTTCCTGCAGAGGCCAGAAGAGGGTGTTTGAAACCCTGAAATGGAGGTTATAGATGCTTGTGAACTGTCTTGTGGGTGCTGCTACCTGAACCCAGGTCTTCTGCATGACCAACTTTATTAGTGTGGAAAGGTAGAAAGCTTTAGTCTGAGCTTTAAGCTTAAGATGAAAATTTAAACAGTAAGTTTGGTCTTTGGACTATAGAAACAATAAAATTATGTAATACTTTTTCAAAGTCACAGTTCTTTTGACCTAGAGTAGTAATTGTAATTTGGATTTTTTTTTAACTTACTCATTTTTAAGTGTATAATCTTTTCCCTATATGTATGTCTGTGTACCTTGCATGCCTGGTGCCTGAGGAGTTCAGAAGAAGGCATCACATGTTCTAAAAATGGAATTCGAGGTGGTTGTGAGCTGCCATGTGGGACTCAAACACAGGTTCTCTGGAAGATCAAGCTCTTGACCACTGGGCCATCTCTTTCCAACCCCGTTGGTTTTTTGTTTGTTTGTCTTTGTTTTTTCCTCAGTTGTACATTTTGTTTTTTAAAGACAGGTTTGTTTGTTTCCTAATAGTTGCCGATTTAAATTTGTAATCTTCCTTTAAAGTGCCAGGCTTGGCGTCATCTGCTACCACACTCAGCCCCCGGGCTTAATGGCATTTAAATGACAGAGTTTAAATTTGCTTTATTTAAGGCACACAGAATGGTCTTTGGTAGAACTAAACTTGTGTAACACCTTCCACAATCAAGTTGAAACTGTCACATACTGAGGGGGAGGAGGCTTAGGGTTTACCTACAGTTCAAGTTTTAAGTGTGAAATGGTACATTGTAAATTATAGTCACCACCTCTCTAGAACTTAAAATTGAGAATTTGTGCCCATGAACATTTCCTATTTTTATGACCTTTGCCACTAGCAACCATCATTGTTCAGTTAATATGAGTTCAACTATTATTTATTTTACATACTTGTAATATAAATGGGCTGGCTTAATTTAGCAAATGTTTTCTTCGGTTTATGATTCATTTGCATTATGGTATTGTTTCTTTGTTTTTATGCTTGTTTGTTTTGAGACAGAGTATTAAAACAGAGCCCTGGCTGACCTGGAACTTGCTGTATAGAGCAGGCTCGCCTCATATTCAGCTCTGCCATTGCCTGTTTAGTGCTGATTTTGAAGGTGTGTATCACCACACCTGGCTCATGTTGTAAATGATAGGTAGGATTTCCTTTTATTTTTCAAAGGTTGAATAATTCATCATGTTTACATATCACAAATTTGTGTGTGCATATACATATGCATTCATATGTCATTGAAATATCGCCAAGTTGTAGAGGTCAGAGGACAACCTTGTTTTGAGACGGTCCCTTTTTAACTGCTATGTGTGCCACCTATCCTGGTTTCCAGAGATTCTTCTGTCTCCACTTCCCATCTTGCTATAAAGAACACTGGGATTACAGGCATGTCTTGCTGTAAAGAGCACATGGGCCCAACCTTACATGAACTCTTATGATGACTCAAACTCAGATCCTCCCAGTTCCATAGCAAGCACCTGGGTCATTCTTGTCCCTGCATGTAAGCCTGAATAAGCAAATTGATTCACCAAGCTAGACTTGGTAGATTTGAGTAGACTTGGTAGATTACCTCCTTGGATTCTCTTGGCAATCTTGTTCAAAATCTGTTGGTCATAACTGTTAAGTGTGTATTTCTCAACCCTTAATCCGTTTTCTTTGGCTTGTATTGTCTGATCTTGTGCCTTAATTAATACCTTTTAGAGTAATCCTTTTATTGGATAATATGAAATAGAGAAGCATGAGTCCTCTTGTTAATTTCTGACAGAGTCAGCAGTGTTTTTTTTAAGGTTTATATTAGGTTTCAAATTATGTATGTGTATGTGTGTCTTTGTGGGGGCATATGCACATAGATGTGGGTGCCAGTGAAGACTAGAGGCATTAATTGACCTGGGGTCCCCTGGAACTAGAGTCATAGTCATTTCTGAGCCACCCAGCACAGGTGCCAGGTACCAGACTTGGGCCTCTGCAGGAACAGTTCACACTGACCTGTCTGTCGGTGTGATTTTGATAGCGATTGCTTAGACCCTGTGTGTATACGTCTGACTGCATTATTAGGTGTAGTCAGTGCTGTAGGCCACAGCAGTGTCCAGGTGCAGGTATGCTTTGCATGCACAAGAAACATCTGGCTGCATAACCCAGCTGCTCTAGAACTTGCTATGCATATTCAGTTGAGAATCAGCTTTTTTAAAAGATTTATTTGTATTTTTACCTTTGTGCGAGCACAGACATTCACAGAGGCCAAAAAAGGGCACTGGATCATTTGGGGCTGGAGTTACAAGCAGATATGCCTGTGGGTACTGAGAGTCTAGCTTGGGTCCTCTAGGAGAGCACAAGGTCTCTTAACCCCTGAATGATCTCTCTAGATCCAAGAGTCAGCATTTAAGGTATAGGTATTTTGAGAAAAGACCTAAATTATTAATTTACATTTGAAAGAAAAAGAGCTTTTATATTGTCCAGGCTAGTCTCAAATGCCCACTCAGGCAATCCTTTTGTTCAGCCTCCCAAGTAGCTGGAAAGAGATGCAAGAGCCTCCTGCTAAAATGTGCTCTCATACGTTTAGTAAAAGGGTCTTCCTTTCTACCTCTCTTCCTTCTTTCCTTCCTCTCTCCTTCCTTCCTCTCTCCTTCCTTCCTCTCTTCGTCTCTCTCTTTGATATGCAGTGTAAACTAGTCTTCTTTAATCAAAGTTCCTTTTACATTAGCGTTCTAAATTTTTTGTGAGTATTGAACTCAAGAGTTGAGAAAACAAAACTGAAAGATGGAAAACTGCACTTTACCCAAACTTGCAAAGGAAAAAGAGCACACAAGGGGAGTGGTTTTCAGAGTACATGCTTCAACCCTCCTTCCCCGTAAGATTGGGGGAGGGGGAAGAACAAGTTCTCGTGAGAACTAGCTAGTTGCTATAGTTACAGAAAACATAATCTGCTTCTGTCTCAGGTAAGACAGTCCCTTTCGGAGGGACTGTTACTCCCACTCGGCAGATCTTTTCTTCCAGGCTTCCTGGCTCTTCTCCTTCAGCTAAGGTCAGGTTGAACCTCCCGCCCAGCCCACCTGTACCCAAGATCCCGCCTCATCCAGAACCCGATCCAGTTACATCTTCCTCTAGCTGAGCAGCTGCTTATGAGCTCTTGTTGAGGGCAAGAGCAAGAGTTGGGCATTTGTCCAGAGTCACAGTTAATTCAGTAAGAAAGTCTAAATCTCTCTGTCTGGGACTGTGGATCTAGTTCAGTGACGTGTTTACACAGAGTGCGAGATGCTCTGTGTTGTCTGCCTAGCACCACAAGGTGAACCAAAAAAAACCCCACATCCTCATAAACAAAACAAACGAAGGAGGGTGGGCTGAATTCACGGCCACGGTGAATGTTCCCGAGTGAGAGAGAATCTTCATGGACTAGGAGATGTTTAAAGTGAGTGAATAATAATGTTGGTATCTGCTCTTAGAAAGATAAACGGAAGAGAATAAATAGGTAAAGAATGCAAAAATTCCGAAGTACTGGGGTGGAAAGGGGACACCCTAAGCAGGATCACAGACTGGATAAGGAGAGAAGCTGATTGGACCTAATAATACATCAGAACTGTATTTCTCTGCTTTCATCTCCAAATTTGTTCTTGTATTATGATCCAAGCATATTGAGGTGCTTGGCTTGCTTTTTGAACCTTTTGCTGACTTCTTTCTCCCTGGAACAGCCTTTATTTTTAAACTATTCTTTTAGTCTCAGTTCACCTCTCATGAGATTTTCTCGGCATGCATATCCACACATGTTCTCTCAGGTCCGGTTAGGTCCCAGCTTCAGTACATCCCTGCTCAATGAACCCCAGTTTCCTTTTTCCTGTAGCACATATGTAAAGGCTTTGGTATGTACCAAGTCATAACTTATTTCCCATTCTCCAATCCTCTGTCGGGCTGTCACAAAGCTTTCATCTCTTGGTCTATTTACATGTCACTCTTCCTCGCTAGTTAATGATTTCGACAAAAATGGAGTGGATTAGAATAAAGAGAAGTCGGACTTAAAGTGATGTGTTAGTCTAGCACAAGGAACACAAATGAACTAATTCATATCGTACAAATTTACCAGAAAGGAGCTGACACAAAAGACATTACAAATATTCATTTGATAAGGAAATCCCAGTACCATAGGATCAGTTAGTGGACCCATGCTCCTGGGACAACTCCTGAAAGTACCTCCTCCAGCAGCGGAGGTGGCAAAGGCGGGGTAAATGGCACTGGTCTAAAATGCATCTGTAGTTCCTGGGGTCCTGGTTATGATGTGGAACACAAGGAAACAGACTCTCATTTGTTATCTTTATAGAGGCCACAGAAGACCAGAGAGACTTTGACCAAGTGCTGACATGGAGCTGGGGTCATCCTCAGGCAGAACGGTGCACATTACTGTGACAAATGGATATGATTTGGTAAACTGACTCTTGGAAACCCACATAGTCTTTATTTAGAGGCATGGAGGGGTCAAGATTGAAGTTTTGCATCATTTTTTTTCCCACTGAGCATGACAATCTTGTCCCCAGTGTTCTGTGTTGTTAGTTTATACACAGCCAGTCATAATGTCCGGTGTCTAAAATACCTGGCCTTTTGAATGCTACATTGAATAGGGTTGAAACGAATAATTTCTGTTTTACTATGTGTTTCCTCCTCCTACTTCCTTTCTTCTGAGACAGTTTCACTAAGCTTAGGCTGGCATCAAATTCACAGCAGTTTTCCGGTCTCAGCCTCCTAGATGGTGAAATTTCATCACGAGTCACAACATCTGACATACAATTTTTTTCCCTTTCTTCTAAAAAGGATCAAAACTCTCTCTTAATTCTTATGATTAATTTCACTTTAGGATTTCAAATAATAGACCTGTAATAACCACTAAAACTAGATGCATAATGAAATGGGAAAATATTCACTGTCCAGAAGTTTACAGAGCTGTTCTTTAAAAGGATATAATTAATTAGCTCTATTTGTTTAATAATGTGTATGTAAAATATATATACATGTATACATATTTATAACAAAACATAAAAATATATTATGAAATATTAGTAATGTCTGTATATTGAAATAAGGCTACAGGAAATTTAATTCCCTATGTGATTTTTATCACTTTTTAAAGATGTGTGACTATATTTTTGTAATCAGATAATACAAGAAGTGATATCGTTTTAAATTTTAACATAAATGACACCAGTCAAATGTTGCATTTAGCTAGAACTGCATTTGTTTAACGATTTTCCCTTTGTCTCATTTGTATTTGTAGTGTAGCTTGTTAGAGAAAAACAGAAACCGATGTTTAGTCCAGGTCCAGATAGGTTGCCAGATATGTAGAAAAGCTATTATTTAAAACTGAACCATGATGCTTCTGCCCACAGAAAGGCTTCAAGGGAGACACATCAGTTACTTTTGTCCGTGCAGAATTCAATCAGATAGTTCTCGGCGACTCCTCAAAAATCACGGTCTCTCCGGAAGGAACTGCAAAGTACAACTTTACTTGCAGCTTTGAGCTCAGCCCAGACGGAGGAACCACGTTAGATGACCTTGCCCATAAACTTTTATTCTGTGAGTCTCATGGTTCTGAGCACGTTGCAGGGAGATCCTGAGTGCCAAGCCGCTATGGTAGGAGAAGCGCATTCTCCTGTAGAGGAGTAGTGCGGTGGCCTTTGTTCCATTTGCTTCTGGCATCAAGAACTGTGACATGCTTTTTTTGTTTGTTTGTTTGTTTGTTTTTGTTTGTTTTGTTTTTTGTTTTGTTTTTCTGAGACAGGTTTTTTTTCTGTGTAGCCTTGGCTGTCCTGGACTAGCTTTATAGACCAGGCTGACCTTCAACTCAGAGATCCTCCTGCCTCTGCCTCCCAAATGCTGGTTGTTTGGTTGTTTGTTTGGTTGGTTGTTTTTAAATCAGTGATTGATGTCAGAGAGCTCAGTCAATTGTGGGTGGCGTCACCCCTGGGCTGGTGGTCTTGGGTTCTAGAAAAAAGCAGGCTGAGCAAGCCACGTGGAGAAAGCCAGTACGAAGTGTTCCTCTATGGCCTCTGCATCAGCTCCTACCTCCAGATTCCTGCCCTGTTTGCACTCCTGTCTTAGTTAGGGCTTCTATTGCTGTGATGAAACACCATGACCAAAGCAACTTGGAAAGGAAAAGATTTATTTGGCTTACACTTCCACATCACTGTTCATCACTGAAGAAAGTCAGGACAGGAGTGCATGCTTGTAATCCCAGTACTCAGGAAGTAGGTGAAGAAGGATCAGAAGTTCAGGGTTATCTTTGGTTAAATAATGAGTTTGAGGACAGCCTGGGAGACATGAGATCCTATCTAAGAACATTAATTTCTAAAAATATGCAAGTAACACACTTTCACCATGTAGTCCAGGTTGACCTTGAGTTTGCAATTTTGAGTGCTGAGATTACAGATGTGTGCTGCCACATCTGTTGGTAATTTTTTATGATAAATATGATAGGTTCTTTCAGATGATATAGAGCAGTAACTTTTTTCTGCCAGACGGTTATAGACATCAGTTGCCTTTCCATATATGTACTACATGATTCTGAGGTTAGATCTATTCCTTATAACTTAGGGCAGAAAGTTCAGAAGTGGCAGAGCTGATGACGTCTCACTGTCTACCGGAAGTCCGTGATGCACCCTCCTGAATTTCAGGATAATTGCTGCTGCTGCTGCTGCTGTTGCTGCTGTTGCTGTCTGTGGTGGGGTTTGATCTGAAGCCTCGTTTGAGCACTCTTACCATTGCACTCTAGCACGTCAGAATCCCTTATCTTTAACTTAGACCTCGCTTGCTGCAGCTTTGCCATCTGGTGGAGTGGTTAGAAATTCTCTCGTTTTTCTTTGCTTTCACTTTTCTAGTAACTGTGACAGAACTTTTACCAAAGGAAAAGAAACAGAAAGATGAGAAGACCTCAATTCTTGGCCAAGCTGTGGTGGATCTTCTTCCTTTACTAGAAGGTCAGATGTATAATCTACCCAAAAGCCAAAAATAACAAAACTCATAAAGCCTATACCCAGCAATGTGTACAGCCTAGTCTCCAAGGCTTTGAAAAACTCCAGGGGGAAATGAGGTCATCCCTGTGCCCGTAGCAGCCTTGATCTGACCCTTTCCTCTTTGGCTCAACTTGATGTGACAGGAGAAGACTCATTTGAAACAACGGTCCCATTACACCCTGTGCAGGGGTCGCCCTTGGAGACTCCTTCACCAGGCTCTAAGGTAATCCAAGTTTTAAGTTTTAATGTTTTCCGCCTACCTCATAGTCCAGATATTGAGGTCTGGTTCAGGTGCATTGCCACCTCCTCTCACGATACCTGCAGCACTAGTTTCTGGCAAACAGGGATGAATAAGGCTGTCTCACCTCATGGATTATGACCAAGTATGATGAATCGATAAGACAAAGAGAAGGTCTTGGCTACTTTGCCCAGAAGTATGTTAAGGAAGGCTTCACTCTGGAAATGCTTCTTAAGCTGCATGCCAATAGGTTAAATTATATATGACAGTGTGTTACCCAGCAGGAATGGCAGCCTGCCTCTAGTTAAAGACTTCTAATTCAGCATTATCAGCCAATACCTTCTCCTGAATTCCAGAATATGAGACTTTGCAATGTACCAGAACTCTCTGCAGTGACACCCTATAATCATCTAAGACACAACATCCTAAAACTGAACTCACTGTCTTCCCCTAAACTTACTCTTTCTTGTTTCTTAGTCCTTTGGGCTGATGGCATTACTCATCCATGAATTTACATGATAGGACCTAAGTTGTACCAATGGATCCTAATTATAACCAATCTCCAAATACAACCTATTTTTGAGTCTTTAGACCCTTTCTTCTTACCTGCTCTATGTTACCTCAGCTTTCATTGGATCATTATGAGTAATCTTGGCACATGACCTCATCTCCTCCCCGACTTCAGCCTTCCTGTTGCTTCCATAGTGACTTAAAAGCAAGTCTGATCACATCTTTTCCCTGCTTAGTGTGGCTCATAGATTTATCCACTGCACCTGTGTCAAAGTCCCAATTTCTTTGCAAGCAGTGCACATGGTAGCTTCATTCCATCGACTGAATTTGAACTGCTCCTGTCCTTATGCATTCTGTTCCAGTGTCCCAAACTACTTTCTTACCTTTGGGCTGAAAGTAGCACACTGTTTCAATCCCTTTTACAGTAGATTTTCTTTGGACCCAGAATTATTTTTTCTTTATTTCCTTTGATGATCCAAGTCACAAACTCCTGATATCCTATAAAAGTAGTCTCAAATATCATTGTTTCCTGTTCTTTTCCAGCCCAGTAATTAATTATCCTCTTCCTCTTTGGTGCTTCTCAACAAGAGTATTTTATAAAGCTGGATGAGGTGATAGACACCTTTAATCCCAGCACTTGGCGGGGCTGCACTCAGTGAGTTCCATGCCAGCCAGGGCTACACCGTGAACCCCTGTATAATAACAGCAATAGCAATGACGATGACGATGATGATGTAGGTGGTGGTGATATAGATGGTTTAAGTGTAAAGCACTTGCCATACACGTGTGAGGACCTAGGTTCAAATTCCCAGCATCCATGTAAAGGGCTTCACATCCCAGTGGAAAGTGAAAACCAATATCCATGGTTATCTTTTAATCTTCACATACAGTGGCACATATATGCCTAAACACACATACACATACAGCATACATGCATACACCCCACATAATCATAGAATACATGCCAGCAAAATAAAAGAACTCCCATGTCATGCCTGCTAGTTACATTCACTGTGGAATCATCCGATTCCTTTCCCATACTTATTTGTATTTGCACTTTACGTCACTGCTGTAGAATGAAGAAGACTCTAGTTCATCATAAGATTCTCCAGTTCTCCTTTTGTCTCTTTCTTCAACTCCTGGTAGTTGGGAAAAGACATTTAAGTCCTCTGTCTGGAAATAATTGAGTTTAACTGGAACAGTGGTAGGAGATAATGTAAATAAAGAGAATGAATGCCTATGGCAATGTTCATAAATGTTGCATAATTTCATTTGATAGCAGTGCAGTCTCGATGTGAAGGTATTTGTGGCAGAGCCCTTACTGACCCCAGCACAGGTCTCAGCAAGCAATCTACTGAAGGTCACACTAGAAGCCGCCTATTCTGTGCCTGAGTCTTTCATTCCTGTGGGGCCTCAGTATAACTACGTTGTTGGTCTACAAGTTCCATCAGTTGGAGAGGTAAAGCCCTACTTCAAAATATTTACACAGGCCATGTTCCTCCCTGCCAACACTGCACTCAAACTCACTCTACCAATGGCTAAGATGCATTTTAGGCTTAAAAACTAACATTCACTTTTGTTTTACATGTATGTTTTCATAACCCTATGCGGTTACACAATCTACACATTACATGTAGTTTATATTAAATCAACATATACTTATGGTCCAAAATAAGTACAACATTTAAAAGTTGCCAGTTTTTAGATGCATATACATAGATTATTTTTTATAGGTTTTGCATAAGTATATCATTGTGGAATGCTTTCTCTTAATTCCAGGTATTGTTTAGATCAAATTTTTAGATACAGGAATACTTAAGTTTTCTGCTGGAGATTCCCAAGGTGCAATAAGTTAAAGCCTTCACCTGTGCTACTTCCACAGCCTAAATGTGAATTTGCATAAAACTTCTGGGGCTTAGGTGGGTTCCAGAGACACCTGACTCATTTCCAAAACTGGAATAACCTAAGGCAAGTCTGGAGGGTTGCTTTCCTATACAGAGACAACCCATGACTGCAAATGGCACATCTGTGCATGTTCTGCTCCCATCTTCAGGTTTCTACTGATTTTTCCTCTTTGGGCTGGTGGGATGGCTTAAAGAGCAAAGCCACTTATTGCTGAGCCTGATGGCTTGAGTTTGATTCTTTGGACCTACATAAGGATAGAGAGCACCAACTCCCAAAAGTTTTTCATCTAACCTCCACACATATTGGTGTAAAAGTGTGCATACACATGTACATAAATAAATAAAATACTTTTAAAAAGAGTAATTTGCCAGCCTGAGTCCAGGACAGCTAAGGCTACTCAGAGAAGCCCTGTCTCAAAAACACCAAAAAAGAAAAAAAATAGTAATTTGCATTTTATCATGTTTTCTATCATTCACAGTTATACATTAGCACAAATAGAATGAAGGGTACAGGCTCCTATATAGAACCATATAGTATAGACATAATATTCAGAATTCTACTGGAAAAAGTACTAAGGAGACTTTTTATACATTCCAAAGCCTTTACAAGTATCCTCACATCTGGTATTTATTGTTTTAGAAGGACTACCCTATGGTTTTCAAGAATGGAAATATGAAGCTTGGAGGGGAAAGAGAGCCTGTTCCCCGGCCTAAAAAATGGCCTATTGCTAACATTCTTGCTCCAGGAGCTAACAACATCCCTGATGCATTCATTGTGGGTGGTCCCTATGAGGAAGAAGAAGGAGAGCTCAACCACCCTGAGGTGAGAGAGAACAGGTTTCATGAAAAACACAGTGCATGAACAGACTATAAACTTTTTATGGACCCAAAGTTTGTACATACACACCTGTCTTTGGCAATACTGATAGCGTGTCAAAATCATATATCTAATTCTGCAAACAGAATAATTTACATTCAGCTTACTCTTTATTTTATATTTGTTTCTTTTTGAGTAGATAAGTAGATTATTCAGTTGTTGCTATAATGAAACACCCAAGAGAATCAACTTATAAAGAAAAAAGCTTTATTTTGGTTCACATTTGGAGGTTCAGCTCCATGATGGGTTGACCCCTCTGTTTTGTGCCTTAGGAGCCCCCTAGTAGGCTTAATTTCCTAAAGACCCCATAGCCTCTCAGTACCATTCTCGGAGCCGTTAACACAGAGATCTTTGGGAAACATTCAGCTTCCAAACACAGCTTGAAATTTAAAATTAAGAAGTGTTGTTATGCCCAGTTCATGAGACCCCCCAAAGACCACCAGGATTCTCTGCTGCAAATAGATGAGGGTTTATTGGATACGTGCTCGAGCCTGGGTTGCAAAACTTCCTGTGAAGGCAGGAGAGGAATGCAGCCCTGCAGTCTAGGGGAACAAGGTTTTTAATGGGGGAAAAAAAAAACAAAAAACTCAAGCAGAGAGCTACATGCCTTGGCATTACATGATTGGGTAAAGGAAATTGACTTTTGAAATGATTGGTTTACTTTAGTACAAAGACCATAAACAGTTCTGGCCTGGCTATCTGGGCTGGTTTCCTAGCAACTGTAACTCTAGTGGGCAGGAAAAGAATGCAGTAAAGCTAGTTCCTTTCCCCACATGGCTGGACATGTCTCCACCTGGCTGGCCTTCAATCAGACCTGTGCTCCAAACCCCAAACTAATACCCCCTCAAAACAAATTTCAATTCTTTGGTCACTCAGTATACAGTAATCTGGGTGCAGTGGTGCATGCCTGTAATCCCAGCACTTGGGGAGGCAGAGGCAGGTGAATCTCTGGGAGTTCCAGTCTAGCTGGGTCTACAAAGTAAGTCTAGGACAGCCAAGGCTACACAGAGAAACCCTGTCTCAAGTAAGAACAAAAAAGAAAAAGAGGAAGAAAAAAGGAGTATACAGTAAGAGTCTTTCATGTCTGTGTCTTCTTCCAGATTATTTTCCATCTTGTTACCCTAGTAGTTACTTTGTTATTGTTTCTCCCAGATGCCTCTTGTACATACAAAAGAAATAAGTGCAGTGACATGAAAACTAAGGGACAGAACCTGTCTCTCTTTCCTAAGGGAAGGAGAGTCAGATTCTAGAAGGTCTGGCTTAACAAACAAAAACAAGTGTTTAAAAGAAAACAAAAAGTTCCCAGGTAGCTACAGTTATATTAGGCTATCTGTGATGGGAAAATGCCTTTCCATTTGATGATGATTCCAATGGTGGTTAAATAATGTTCAGCCAGCGTTATAGCAAAATTTACAGATAAAATTGTTTTTCTTGGTGCTGGAGAGATGATTTGGTCATTGAGAGCACTGGCTGCTCTTCTGGAGGGCCTGGATGTACTTCCCAGCACAAACATGGGGATCACAGCGGTGTGTAATTCCAGTTCCAGCAGCCCTGACACCTTCGTCTGGCCAGCCGGCACGCACGTCACGCAGACAAAAACACCATAGATTTTTTTAATTGTCTTTCCTTAGGGGATCCAGACTTCGGGGAAGCATTCAGTCACATTATTTTCAGATCTAGAACACAGCAAGAAGCCACTCCTACTTCTCTATTTATTCCACAGTATTTTTTTTTCTCCTGGATTAGGTGTAGATTGTGCTTACTCACATCAGAAGCAGGGAAATATGTCAGTTTTTCCTCACACATCAATAGATACTAGTATGAGAGAACCAGGCCTGACACCCCCACAACAAGCCAAAAGTCACCAGTCCCAGGAACTAGGCTATAGGTCACCAATTCCAGGAAGAAGACAATAGAGTCCCTTGCCCAAGGTTAAGTATTAGCCAGTAATACTTAACCATCACCCCTAGCAATCGTTAATCAGAGAATACCTGGAATTTACCCAGGTGTTCTTTACAAGAGGATGACAATTACGATTTGGCTTGGCCCTCCGGGAAAACAATTTCCTCTGGACACCCATAATTTGCTAAATGTCAATCAATCATAAAACTGCCTAGCTGAAATTTCCCAACCTTGCTGTAACCCAAAATAAAAACCCTCCTCCCCCTGAGCTCGGGTCTCTACACTCCATATCACTGCATCGGTGACAATGTGGGCCTGAGCTCAAGCTTGTAATAAAAGACCCTATTGCATTTGCAGAGGAATCAGCTCCTTAGTGGTCTTTGGGTTTCAAGAGACTTGGGCATAACAAGTACATGCATATTGATACTGTCCCCATCATTTTTAGAGGCTATTATATAAGTTAACTTGCTTTGTTTTACTTCATAAAGTAGTGAGTATTTTCGTATCACTACATTTTTTTCATTATTTTTTTCTTTTTTTTTTTTTTTACTGTTTCTATATGATATGACATTGAGTGGACATATTTTAATTTACTTATTCACTTCTTTACTAGTGGGAATCAATTATCAAGGTCATGGAAAATAATAAAAAAGTGGTTGCAAATAATTCTTGTACTAGTCAACAAACATCAGTAGAAACATTCAGAAAAATAACTAGTGAAATGAGGATGTTGAATTCTTTTCATTGACTCTAAATATCTAAACTAGTAATAAGGCTAGCAACATTTAAAAATTGCTGACATGATTTTCTCATCATTTGTTTAGTAACTATAATTACCTTATATTTTATATTTTATATTTATATTATATTTTATATATTTAGATATTATGCTATATTTTAGTTTACATAATTGTTTCTCAGCCTTGGCTGCACTTTAAAATTACATGTAAAGGTGGCAGGTGTGGTGCCTCATGCCTTCAATCCTGGTACTTAGAAGATCTCATGAGTTTGAGGCCATCCTTGTCTACATAGTGAGATCCAGGCCAACCAGGACTACATTTTTTTTTAAAGATTTATTTTATAATGTATACAGATATCATTCCAGATGGTTGTGAGCCACCATGTGATTGCTGGGAATTGAACTCAGGACCTCTGGAAGAGCAGCCAGTGCTCTTAAACTCTGAGCTACCTCTCCAGTCCCCTAGTGTTTTTTTTTTGTTGTTGTTGTTGTTTGTTTTTTTTTTTTTTTAAATAATACTGAGTTTCAACATATGCCTAGGTTGACCTTGAACTCATCTTTCTGCCTCAACCTCCTCAGAACTAGGATTGCAGAGACATGCCACTACATACAGCCCCTGGAAATATTTTTAAGACAATGACAGTAGTGTGTTAATTTTCTTTCCTATTGCTGTGGTAAAATATTCTGATGCAGGCAATTCAGGAAAAGAAGGGAGTGTTCAGCTCACAGGTCCAGATTACAGTCTGTCATGTCAGAGAAGTCACAGACACAGGAGCCTGAGAGAGCTGTCACATCCCATCCACAGTCAAGAACCGAGAGCAGGGGTTCACACATACAGGCTCCTGCCCAGCCCCTTCCAGAGCTCCACTAAAAATGGATGAATGAGTAACGCACTGCTGCTCTCTAGGACACTTTCATTTTTTTAAGCTCCTCAATGATTTTAATGTACATCCTGAATGAGAATCACGGACTGAGGTTATATGCATAAAGATTTGGCACTTAGGAATGGGTTGATGTAAGCAGAGCATTATATCTGAAGGTTATCTCATGTACTCCAAGCAGTTGAAATAGCTGCCACATGCAAGAGTGCCCACAGACTGACAGAGTGAAGCCAGCACACACAAAGACCAGGAATTGCTATCTTATTATTCCACAGGACAGGGAGTTTAGGAACCAAGCAGAATGCATAAAGAAAAGGATTGTCTGGGACTTGGAAAGCCGCTGCTACCTCGATCCTTCTGCAGTTGCAAGGTGAGAACAGAAAAGGACTGGGGTGGGGGTGGAAATAATGTTATTCTTCCCTCCATTCACTGTATTCACATTTGAGTTAAAGTGTGAAACTTTCTCTTCCACTTTGCATCAGTTTGACATTTTGTTTATCTGCTGATAACAGATTCCCTAGGGACTTTTTCCTAGGTGAGCATTTCTTTTTGACTTACATAAAATAATTCTAGAACTGACATGCATAGTGGCTCTGCAGTATCCTCAGAAACCCAGGAACAGCCTTCGCTTTAGCTTACCTCATGGCTCAAGATTGCTAGAGCTCGTGTGTGTGTGTGTGTGTGTGTGTGTGTGTGTGTGTGTGTGTGTGTGTGTTAGGGTGAGGTGTCTGTGAGACCTTCACAGGCAGCCAAGAAAGGAGGCTAAAAGGCGGCCTAGAGCAATACAACTGGTACTGGTTCAGACATCAAGAGTTGTTTATTTTTGGCTTATTTAAGCACAGCATAATCTGGTGCTATTCTTGTGATGATTAACTCAATCTCATGTGCAAAATAAAGCATCCCTAAGTCTCGGTGTGGAACAAAATAAGCTAAATACAGATCAGGCATCATTACATTGAAACTCTGTCAAGTGCATGTGACACCTTCTGTAAAGATATGTTCTATAGATTGACTGAAGAAAACAAGCTTATGAGGAGGGTCTGGCCACATAGATTGCACAGAAGTCACCAGGCTAGAAAATATATCTGCTTCAGTCTTCTGGCAGAAAGCAGGTTTTGCATTTTTTTCCTGAACAACTGTGTGTGTTTAACATTCCAGCTTCCCTTAGTGCATGCCTGTCAGTACAAAGACCTCTACGCCCCTACAAGCTTGACTGGAGAGCTGGCTCAGCAGTTTAGAGCTGTTGTTGCTCTTGCCAAGGACCAGGGGTTTGATTCTCAGTATCCACATGATAGCTCCCAACCATCTGTAACTCCAGGGAATCCAATGCCATCTTCTGGCCTGTGTGGGTACCAGGCATATATGTGTTAGACTCATGTACATGTGAACAAACACTCACACACATGAAACTGAAGAAAGAGAAAGAAAAGTGGGTTGATTGACTGATTGGTGGGATTCTGGCTTGCAACAACTGAACATGGTGGAAGAGAACCCGTGTGGACTTGAAAGGGTACGTGCTGGTGGTGGATGTCCTCAGGGTTTTTGCCCTCAGAACCTTGCAGGGACCTAATAACCCCTATTTATGTCTCATGGGTCTTTTCTAGATGAAACAGATGCTAGAAAATACATTGTTTTAGTTGGACACTTGTCACCAGCCAGAGTCAGGGCATCATTACTAAGGAAAGATAGGAGGCTTAATACTCTACAGTACTGTCTCTGACATAGAAAGCTGGTTACAAATGAGAAACACAGGATTGCCAATGTGCCTGTAGTCACAGTCCTTAGCTCTGGTTTAAAAAAAATTTTTTTTGTTTGTTTGTTTTTCAAAATAGTTTTTCATTTATTGGAAAATTGGGCAGGACCCAGGCCGTGTAGTGTACTCCTTTAATCCCAGGCACACAGGAGGTAGAGGCAGGCAGCTCGCTGTGAGTTCAAGGCCAGCCTGGTCTACATAGTGAGTTCAGGACAGCCAGAACTACACAGTGAAATTCTGTCTCAAAAACAAACAAAACAAAAAGAAAAGAAAAGAAAAATTGAGCAGGTATTTCAGAGGTATACTTCTGGTCCCCTACCTGGTCACATGTAACCCTTTTTCTATGTTGATGGATTTGATTGACTAATGTTTTACTGAGGATAAACTGTTGCTCATATTATTTTGAGCAAATAGTCATTTATTAGATCAATATAAGAATAAGGCATACCTTTAATTATTTTACTTTAACTTATAAAATGGTTAGTGATTTCCTCATGTTCTGTGTATTTGAATTTGTGACTCAGTGTTTTTCTCTGTGACCCGTAGCACTTCTCATCTGCTCATCAATATACATGGACAATTTTCCTCACAAGGCAGCTACTGCTGGCTGACTTTTTGTTGGAGAAAACCTTTATCTCCTTTTGAAGGATAATTTGTTTGTTTGGGTTTTTGTTTTGTTTTTTTTTTTGAGATAGAGTTTCTCTGTGTAGCCTTGGCTGTCCTGGACTTGCTTTGTAGACTAGGCTGGCCTCAAACTCACAGAAATCCACTTTCCTCTGCCTCCCAAGTGCTGGGATTACAGGTGTGTGCCACCATACCTGGCTTTGCAGGATAATTGTAGTGAGTACAGAATGGCTTTTGACTGGATATGCGAGTTGTTAGTGAATCTGATTGGTGAGCTATGACACTCAGTAAGTGGGATTTTTGGGGGTGCAGGGCCTGCCGCTTTTCCAGTAGTCCATGATTGGGGATAATTTGACCCCACAGACATCATGGATGACTCACTTCTGAGCTACCATGTCTTTAAATTAATCTGCCTCAAATTTTGTGGAGCACCACTTCATCTTGTCTGGGCTCAGAGGACAACTTGTCAGGGTCTATTTTCTTCCATCATGAGGGTCCCATTGTGCCACTGGTCCTCTTTAATTTGTATTGGTATCTGGACGTTTGTGGTTCCTTGTCAGACGGTAGCCTGGGCGGTCTCAGGGCTCAGCTGTTGTACTGTTTCCTATCTCGGCTACTGGGTGGGTTCCACAAATCAGGCTGGTCCAGGCACTGTTTTTTTCTGGACAGGAACAGAAAAACTCCCAAGATCAAAGGTCTCATTTCTGTTTCAGGAATGATTAGAGCACTCATGTACTAGGTGAGGCTCCCAGGCTCACCAGGGGAGGTGGAAATGAGTTTCCCACTGGGCGTTACTGTTAGCCCTTTTAAAATGAGATTGCTGGTACTCAGATGATCCAAAAGCCTGTGGTAATAATGCAGTGTTACAGCCTCTTGGTTAGGCCACTATATTAACAGCAGGGGTGTGGGCGAAAGCCAGAAACCACCCAGAGGGCAGTTCTGGCAGTCCAGCTAACAGCAGAAGCTCACAGAAGTCACGAGCATGTCCCAGGTGGCCCAGCCAAACTTGGGGTTTTCCGCAGAGATTCTTCAGGGAGCCCTTCCTTCCCCAGAATAAATGATCAGGTGGTCATGATGGAGGGATGGACTTTATTTCATGAATCAGGGACTTATAAACCTTAGGCAGTAGAGGGGTTTTGAAGGTGAATGTGTTTAATTTGCTGGAGCTAGGGACATCAGGGATACTTAATCTACATGTAATAAAACAGCCTTATCATAAGAAGGGAAAGCAGTACTTAATTATCCTATGGGTGGTGGAAAATCTCCACACAGTTAAAGGTCATTGGTTGAAAGTCAAGACATCTTATTAGTATAGGATAGGTGTCTCCAGGAATCCCCATGTGCTTGCTGAACAGGTTTCTTATCAGGAAAGGGTAAGGCCTGTAAATTTCCCTGAGGACTATGTAATGCTCCTTAGGGGACCTGGGGTTCCCCAGATCAGGAGGCAAAGAGAGAACCCTGCTGAGAAAGGGAGTCCATCTTCATAGACGAGGCTCAGAGGTTATCTGGAAATGCCAGACTTCGACCTTAACAGCTGTGTCGCACAGAATACATTTGGGGAAATAGGAATTCAAAGTCTAAGGATTTTAGTGTGGGGTTTGGTCTTGATCTGCTTAGGAGCTGGACACAGGGAATATTTTTGTGGCTGTACCACAGGCCTCCGATTAATTTCTCTTGCCCTGTCTTCTTTGGGCTAATCTGTGAGTTCCTGTCAGGATGGGACTCTGTTCTGCTGCTTCCTCAGCTGAAATCTGCTGGGTGATTTTGGGGTGGGGGGTTAGTAGGTTTGAGTCCTTGGGTCATTGTTCACAGAAAGGTTTCATAGTCTTTTTTTTTCTTCCTCCCAACCTTTTGTTGAGGGAAGATTGGGCAGAGGTGGAGTTGTCCAGCTGACTGTCTTTTAGAACACAAGGTTCTGGTAGTTTTCCTGAAAGATCAGACCTTTCTTACAAAGAACACAACAAGTTGGGCACACCTTTAAACCCAGCACTGGGGAGACAGAGGTAGAACTCTGTCAGTTTGAGACCAGCCTGGTCTGCATAGCAAGTGCCAGGTCAGCCAGGGCTATATAGTGAGACCCTGTCTCAAAAACAAAACAAAAGAACATTTGAGGGTATTTCAAAACATTTGCTTCCCACCACTTCTTGAAGCATAAGGTTTCTCCTGCATTTAATATCCACAAGAACAGGCAACTTTTTAAACTAGGTTCCTGGAATTTTTTTAACTCTTGGTCTCTAATAATTTGCCAAAGTTACAATTAAGCTCTTTTTTTTTTTTTTTCCCCATTTTCTGTCTACTGTACCTTGGCTATTTGTAAAGTGGATCTCAGCTTTGATCCTCTTTTTTCCTGTCTCCAAATTTCAGATTATAGTTTTCCCTTTACCTCAACTCTCTGATGGAGCTTTTTTAAAAAAAAAAAATCAGGCTGGAGAGATGGCTCAGATGTTAAGAGCACTGGCTGCTCTTCCAGAGGTCCTGAGTTCAATTCCCAGCAACCATATGGTGGCTCACAACCATCTATAATAAGATCTGGTGCCCTCTTCCGGCATTCAGGCAGAGCATTGCATACATAATAAAATGAAATAAAAATTAAAAAAAAATCCTAGCTTTCAATTGGACGAGGGGACAGAAACAGAGGAACGCTGCTGTCCACTCTTCCCCTTTACTGACCCAGCTCACTGGGTGTTGCCACCACATCCAGTCTGAGTATAGGTCTCCCCTGCTCAGGCCTTTCCCTGTCTAGAAACACCCTCAGGAGTATACCCAGGGATGTATCTCTCTATAGTAGACGTAAGTCCTGCCAACTTGATAAGATTAGCCATTACAGTTTCGATGCTTTTGTTTGTAGCTGTTGTATAGATAGGGTCTCCCCATGTAGATGAGGCTGACCTGAAATTCACAGTCCTCTGGCTTCTGTCCTCCAGTGCTAAGATTAAAGACATGCACCACCATCCCAAACCTCCTCAGTGGTTTGTTTGCTTTTGTGAGAGGGTCTTGCTATGTAACCCAGACTGGCCTGGAACTTACTGTGCAGCCCTCAAATTTATAATCCTCTTGTCTTAACCTCCTACCAGGCTTATGTTGCCATATGGCACTAAAAGATGTGTTACTTGAAATTGTTAGCACTTAAGTAAAATTATTTTTATAAATCTATATAAACCTAGGAATGTTTTAAAGAATCAACCACCTGGGCTAGAGAGGTGGCTCAGCTGTTATGAGTACTGG
This sequence comes from Psammomys obesus, assembly GCF_907164565.1. NCBI lineage: Eukaryota > Metazoa > Chordata > Mammalia > Rodentia > Muridae > Psammomys > Psammomys obesus. The sequence goes on from NW_026590062.1 coordinate 29,972,326, forward strand.
CTATGTTTCTAGGGGACACTGGTTCACTTCCCAGCACCACATCAAGCAGTTCACTTGTGAGGAACTCCAGCTCTGGGGGATCAGTGTCACCAGCAAATACTGCACTGATATGCATAACTCATACAGAGTCACATACAAACACATAATTAACAAAATAAAAACAAATGTACATTTATTTATGTATTATGTACACAGTGTTCTGCCTGCACACCGGAAGAGGGCACCAGATATTGTCATAGATGGTTGTGAGCCACCATGTGGTTGCTAGGAATTGAACTCAGGACTTCTGGAAGAGCAACCAGTGCTTTAACCTCTGAGCCATCTCTTCTGCCCCAAACAAACCTTTAAAAACAATCAATCTAGCCAGGCATGGTTGTTGTAAGTAGCGATTAATATTTACTATTGATATTCTTTTAGTAAAGCTTGCTGTTAATCCTAAACAGCTGTATAACCAAATCACCACACAGAGACTGGGTTTATTTAGTTACCTAGAACATGATGCTGGGCAATAATTACTCCCTCTTAAACCTCCAAGCCATCATAGTTTCCTAGCATTTAGATTTTACTCATTATACTTGCTTTTTATGAAATCTTAGATCTGGTTCATTCTCCATGTCGTTCCAAGGTCTGTCCTCCAGATCTACTCTCCTAGCTCTCATCTGCCCTTTTTCTCCCACTCTTTCCTGTCCTCTGGCTCCTCCCTCTCTTCCTCTTCCTTTCCCTTGCTCAACATTGTGGCTAGTTGCTTTATTTTGGCATGTTTACACAAAGTTGAGACAGGTGATGCTTAGACTAAATATCACAATGCAGTGTCTGTATTGAAACCAAAGAGTTGGGGGACAGAAGTCAGCATTTGAATGAACAAGGGTAAGGTGTATACCAACACATGGTGGCGCACATCTGTAATCCTGGTACTCAGGGGCTGTCTCAAAAACAAAGAGAAATTCACCTGCCTAATGAAGCAGACACTGTCTGGCTCTGTCTTTCCTCTGTCTCTCACACACACACACACACTCACACACACATGTGTTCCATTACTTTCTAGGTAATAGATTTTATTTTTAGTACTTTGAAGTGAAGCCAGGACTAGGCAAGTACTTTCTTTACTACTGAACTCATAGTAGCTCATTTTATTCACAATTTTTTTAAAAAATAAGAATATTTCTTTTTAAGTTATACTGGTCCATGTTTGCATGTAGTACTTATGGGCTGTTTTTTAATTTGCAGTTTCCAGAAGCGAATTGCTGATTGCCGGCTCTGGCCCGTGGAGATCACAAGAGTACCTTTGGTTGCTGTACAGAAAGGAAAAGCAGGCAAACTTGAGAAGGTAAGCGTATGTATCCCCAAAATAAACCTGGTGTAGTGGGTTCTGCCCATGGTTCTCAGAAACTGGGAGACTGAGACAAGGATCATTTTAGACCCAGAGTTGGAGAGCAGCCTAGACAGCAGAGAGAGCCTTCATCTCATGTTTTTAAAATTAGAAGTGACCTATCAAATCAAATCTGTTACTCTGTGTCTAATATGACTTGATGTGCCTGTTTCCCCTAGTTTTCCTTGGACTTTCTTGGTGTATGTACCATCAGTCTCATTTCCCAGGAAAACCAGGATGACTGGTCACTGAAGTTCCCTGTTCCTCACAAATACTTGTTCAGGCCTTATTTTCAGATACTTATTTCTCCTTGACCCTTTATTATGTTCTTACCATGGTTACCATAAGAAATAGTCATTTTTAGTTAGGTCAAAATGAGTAATACGGTTCGATCTAGTAAATTTAGACTTACCTACAAAACGTGTTATACTGCTTGCTAATGTGATAGGATTCGTAGATAAGCCAGGACCCTGGGAAGACACAGTTCTGTAAGCTTGGAGCATGTTCTCTCTCATTTTTCCTGTATATGGCTCATCTTTACCCCTGTGTATAAAAAGTGTGGGGGCCACGAATACACTGCTTTATAGCCTGCACAGAACTTAGCATGACACACAGCTCATAGTGGGCACCTAGCAAGCATCTAAGTTACTTGATTTGGTGTTGAAAAGGCTCTTTTGTGAAACAAAAATGTTGCTACCACAATGAACAAAAGTGAGACTTATGAGGCATGGGTGGGGTGGAAACTTGTCTATTCACTCTGCAAAGCAGTATGGAGGCTCCTCCAAAACTAAAAATAGAGCTAGCATATGTCACAGCTGTACCACTTCTGAGTGTTTGCTCAAATGACCCCGAGTCAACACATTACAGAGATTCTGGCACATCAGTGTTTATTACCGCACTGCTCACGGTAGCAAAGTCACAGAACAAAACCAGGCATTCAGCCACTGAGGAATGGCTTTAAAGATGTGGTTTAAACACATAATGAAATTTTTTTACAGCCATAAAGTATAAAATAATGTCATTTGCAGGAAAATAGATGCAGTCATTTTATAACAATTAAGCCAGTCTCAGAAAGACAAATCCACATTTTCTGTCATCTAGAGTTCCTGGGTTTAATACAGATACATACAGTTACATCTGTACATGTGACATGAAAATAGAAGCAACACCAGTTAGGGGAACAAAAGGAACAAAAGGGAAGAAAGGGAGGGAGGGAGGAGGGTTGTGTGGAGGAGTGGGCTCAGTGTGTGTTATACCCTACTGAACATGTCCTTATGTAACACAGTACTGCATACGATGAATGTTAAAATGAAAATTGTTTTGTTATGTTGGAGAGATGGCTCAGAGGTTAAGAGCACTGGCTGCTCTTCCTAAGGTCCTGAGTTCAAGTCCCAGCAACCACATGGTGGCTCATAACCATCTATAATGAGATCTGGTGCCGTCTTCTGGCATGCATACATGAAGGTAGAACACAGTATAAATAATAAATAAATAATTTTTTTTAAAGAAAATTATTTTATTTATTTTTATTTTGTGGGCTTTGGTGTTTTGCCTATGTGAGGCTGTCAGATCCCCTGGAACTGCAGTTACTGACAGTTGTGAGCTGCCCTGTGGGTACCAGGAATTGAACCCATGTCCTCTGGAAGAGGTACAAATACTCTTAACCACTGAGCCATCTCTGCAGCTTCTTGTTTTTTTGAGACAGAGTCTCTCTACATAGTTCTGGCTGTCCTTGACTCACTATGTAGACCAGGCAAACTTGAATTCCTAGAGATCTGCCTGTTTCTTACCCTCCCTAGTACTGGGATTAAGGGCATGTGCCACCATACCTGCCTCTGAAAATAATTTTAAATGTTGCTTATGTGTGTGATGTACACGCACACATGAGTGTCTGTGTGTGTGGGCACACATGTGCGTGGGAGCCAGAGACTAGCGATGGGTGCTCTCCTTGATGGCGCCCTGACTTGCATGTTGCAGTCAAGTGTCTCACCTTGAACCCAGAGCTCTGCACTGGGGTAGTCCAGCTAGCTGCCTACTCTGGGATTCCAGTGGGGGAGCCCATGATCAACATTTCTGGGTGCACTGGGATCCAAATTTCTCTCATTGTACTTGTGGGGCCTGCACTATACCCACTGAGCCATCTTCCAAAAAGTTTTCAAATAAGGAAATCCTACTTTATCTTAAAAAAAAAAAAAGAGTTACATCACCATGTAACTATTTTCCTCTTTTATTATAATATATATTGGTTAATATCCTTTGGGTTTCAAAGCTATAAAATGTTATGGTAAAAACAAAGGGCTTTTTAATCTTGAATATATTGTTATAGTAGGCAAAATTAAAGAGATTACTTTTAAACTTGGAATTAATGGTTTCTCTAAAATTTTGGTTTTTCTTTAGCATATCTTATGGCAGCTATACAATCATTAAAGGGGCTGGACAGATGGCTCAAAGGTTAAGGGCACTGACTGCTCTTTCAGAGGTCCTGAGTTCAATTCCCAACACCCACATGGTGGCTCACAACCATCTATAATGAGATCTGGTGCCCTCTCCTGGCCTGCAGGCAGAACACTGTATGCATAATACATAAATAAATCTAAAAAATTGAAAAAAGGAATGTATTAAAAATGACATTAGAATACGTTGTTTAACAGCTGATTTATCTTTGGAGTGAGTCTGGATGGAATCAGATCTTATAAATACATGGAAGGCCTGGTTGTGGTCCTTAACCTGTGGCAGGTGTTGCTGATTTAGGAAAATGCTCTTCAGAACCTGAAGAGACTTTTTCTTAGTAAAGCATGCCCTATCACTGAGGGGATAAGCTAAAACATGCTGGTCAGAAGCCATACTGAAGCTCTAGAAGGTTCTGCTCACAGTTTGAGCAGGCAATCTAGTTGCTCTTACGTTCTATAACTATTTTTTCCAAAATTTGACTGTTCTCCAAAGAAGCAGCTTGCTGAAATTGGCTTTGTGGTGGGGTATTTGTAATATTAATTCAGTTGAATATATGTTGACTCAGCTATGGCCTTTTACCTTATTAATCTTACTGGAAATGAAGCCAGGTCCTAAAGTGTCTGTGTAGCAAAGAAACACAGCTGGTTGCTTAGCAGAACTTGTTCCTAGAACAGCCTCTGAACCCCGAGTCTGAGCTTCACACCATCTGCCCCTCTGCTGTAGTTGTGACAACTGTGCTTGTATTTCCTTAGACTGATGATGAGAACCAGCTTTCCTTTCATGGTGTGGCTTATGTCAACATGGTCCCACTCCTATATCCAGGAGTGAAGAGGATAAGAGGAGCTTTCCATGTGTTTCCCTACCTGGATGGGACAGTCTTTGAAAAGGTAAGAAATCCATAAGATGTGTCATCTTAATTTATCCCCCATATATGTATTTGGTTATGTCTTCAGCGCTCATGTCTTTGCAGTGACATCTAGAGCCAGTTAGTGTATGGCATTCACTGCTGTGTACTATAAAAAGGTTTCTTTGATTTAGGCTGAGAGAAGCATTTGTCTTTGAGTATAAACATGCATGTCTAGAAGTCATTTTGGTGCTTTGTTAATTTAGTTTCTCCGGGTGGGTCTATGACCTCTCTAGGTACCAGTTGCTAACTGTGTTTGTATGCAGCTCAGGCTGTTCTTGAACTTCCAACCTTCTTGCCTCTGCCTTCCAAGTGATGGGATTATAGGGTACACCACGATGCCCAAATCAGACAGTTGATCTTATTTTTTTTATTTTTGCAGTTTTAGATCCCCCCAACTTTCCATGAGTATGGATTTTTTATTTTGAGACAGAGTCTCACTGTGCAGCCCTGGCTGGCCCGGAATTTGATATATAGATAAAATTGGCCTCAAACTCACAGATATTCATCTGTCTCTGCCTTCTAAGTGCTGGGATTAAAGGTGTGCATCACCATGGCAGGCCTGAGCATGGTCTTTTGGTATTATTGTTATTGTTGTTGTTGCTATTATTATTATTACTATTATTTAGTGTATGAGTGCTCTGTCTGCATGTACACCTGCATGCCAGAAGAAGACATCATATCCCTTTATAGACAGTTGTGAGCCACCATATGGATGCTGAGCATTGAACTCAGGACTCTGGAAGAGCAACCATTGATCTTAACCACTGAGCCACATCTCAACAGCTCTGATCTTATTTTTACTTGTGTTAGGAAGATGGCTCAAGGGTAGAGGCACTTTCAGGCACGCTTGACAAGCTGAGGTTGATCTCCAGAACCCACAAGATGGCAGGGAGGCACCTTCTCCAAACAGCTGTCTGTTTACCTCTATAGCCCCCCCCATGCACACACACAAATAAAAGTAATAAAATTAAAATTATTTGTTTCTTTATTATATAAAAAAATCTTTAAATTTAAATATATTTTATTATACTCTCCTCCCCTAAGTCCTTTCAGATTGTCTCCCTGTCCCTACCTGCCAAACTTTAGGTTCTTTCTAAAAACCAAAACAAATAAATAAAGCAAAACACACCAAAAAAAAAAAAACAAAAAAAAAAACAAACAAAAAAAAAACCAACCCTATACAACAACAAAGCCAATAAAATAAAATAAAACAGGAAAACAAAACAAAACCACCAAACTATAACTAAATAAAAAGCACACAAAAAAAGCTGTGGAGTAATTAATTGGTCAATCAAACTACTCCTGAGCATGCGGTCTGCCCTGGAGTGGCTGATGTACCCAGTGTCACTCCTTTGGCGAAAACTCATTTTCCCCCTCCCAGCAGGTATAAGTGACAGTTCAGTTGTTAACCTTTACCCTAGTGGTCAGGTTTTCATTAATTCATTCATTTTTAAAAATATAAAATATATATCTATAATAAAATAAAACAAAAGCTATCACATCAAAGTTGCACAAAGCTAACCAACAGAAGGAAAGGAGCCCAAGAGAAGGCACAAGAGTCAGAGACCCACTAGTTCACACATTTAGGAATCCCATAAAAACACTAAACTGGATATATATGGTGCAGACCTGTGCAGGTCCTGGACTTGCTGTTTTACTCTCTGTGAGTTCATGTAAGTTTTGTTTAGTTTATTTAGACGGCCTTGTTTTCTTGGTGTCCTCCGTTGCCTCTGGCTCTTATATTCTTTCTGCCCCCTCATCTGCAGGGTTCCCTGAGCTCTCTGGGAAGGGATTTGAATGGAGACATCTCATTTAGGACTGAGTGTACCAAGGTCCTCACTCTCTGTGTAATCCCTGTCTGTGGGTCTCTGTATTTGTTCTTATATGCTGTAGGGGGAAGCTTCTCAGATGATGGCTGATTAAGGCACTGATCTCTGAGTATAGCAGGATGTCATTAGGAGTCATTTTATTACTATTCTTTTTTCTTTTTATGTTTAGATCAGTCTTATTTGTTTTTACCTTAGGTCCTGGGCTATCTACTCTCTAGTTCTTGGTCACCCAAGTAGCGTCAGAAATAGGTTTCATCTTGGGGAATGGCACTTAAGTCCAGTCAGTTATTAGTGGGTTGCCCCCACAAGCTTCCTGCCACCGTTGCCCTGGGATATCTTGCAAGCATTATACCATTGTAGATCAAAGGTTTTGAACTCACTCTGTAGACCAGGCTGGTCTCAAACTCAGAGATTTGCCTGCCTCTGGCAAGGTGTGTGCTACCACTGCCTGGCTGATTTCTGTTTAAAAAGAAGAGTCTGCTACTCACCAGGTGTGCAAATGGATGATGGATCTTCCATAACTTTATTATAATAACTGTCTTTACAATGAGTATCTAATGAATTTTTATTGTTAAATTTTACAGGGTGTTACTTTCCCCTAGAAAACAACGTGACAAAATTGACTGTGGTTTGAACCACACCAAAGTTTTATTTAAACTTTAAACTTGCCTTGTTCTTTCAGCTAATTTGATAAGTAAATAGTAATTAGACAAATACTGTCTCTTTTATATAAATGAATTGTATAATTATTCAATTATAAAAATATGTGTCAAAGATGCAGTCTCCCTGATGACTGGAATTATGTGTGACCCCAAAACCAAGTGCGGCTGCAAGATCCCTCCTACCTCTTTAGGCAGCAAGGAGGCCACTAATTTTTCATGGTGAGCATATGTGTTCTATAAGTGAGGAATGCAGCAAGGTTCTTCAGGTGTCTATTCTGGGTGCTGAAATGATCTAGATAAAACGCTTCCCTGGAGAGGCCCCATTACCCATTGTTCTTCACTTGCTTCCTTTCAGACCAAATGCTTGTTCAGCTTATTCAGGGACACTGGGCACCATATAGTTCACAATAATAAAGCAGGAGGACTTAACTCTCCATTGTCTAAGCCTTTTTCCAAGAACCTGAAAGAAGAGAAACCAATGAAGGACAAGGATATAGATGGACGGATTCGGCCTGCAGATTTGGTAGGCTCCTGAAACCTTATTAACAGATGTTTATACTCATTTACTGCCTGATGAGTTGTATTGATGCATTTTGCATTTTAATGTCCTTACTACTATGAAGGCCATGAAAGATGTTTTGATTTTCTTTTGTGTTTCAGCAAGCGCCTAGTATAAAATCCCAGAGCTCAGATACCCCTTTGGAAGGTGAAACCACCCTGAGCCACAATCTAGAAGGACAGGTAACTATGCTCAACATTTTGTTTTATTTTTCCAGGCAGGGTTTCACTGTGTAGCCCTGGCTATCCTGGAACTCGCTCTGTAGACCAGAGTGAACTCAGAGATCCACCTACTTCTGCTTCCCTGATTGCTGAGATTAAAGACATGCAACACCACGCCTGACTCAGAATTAAACTTTTATCTTTTTCTAATTCTGTATGATGCACCATGAGGGATGGAGAAAAAAATGCATCACTGGCAATGTTTGTCTGTCTGCCTGCTTTCTGTCCGGACTGCGGCTTCTCACCCCCCCCCCCTTTTTTTTTTGAGACAGTGTTTCTCTGTGTAGCCTTTGCTGTCCTGGAATGTGCTTTGTAGACCAGGCTGGCCTCAAACTCAAGGAGATCTGTCTGCCTCTGCCTCCCTAAGTGCTGGGATTAAAAGCGTGCGCCACCCAGCCCAGCTCGATTGCAGCATTTCCAACTATGCCCGGAACTTTGGTAGTTGCTCTAACAGAAACACGAGTGTAAGTTCTCAGCAGGCCCAGAGGAGACAAACCTGACTATCTATTAGGATGGAATGAACCCAAATACAGTGAAAAGACAACCTTTGCCCAGTGAAGATGGAGACAGAGGCATTCCATGGCCAGAGAACAACTTGAGTCAAGGCACAGAGAAAAAGCTGTGGATCAATGGAGGGTATAATGTAGGAAGGATGCAAAGAGAGGTTCTAGAAAGAAGGGGCAGGTAGGAAAAGGAGTCTGGAGAACCTAAGAAGCTAGCTGCTCTGCAGAAGCTTCACTCTGCAGAGCCTCTGGAGCAACATCTTGCCTCTTCCCAGGCTGGGCATCGGATACAGCATCTAATGAATTCTGGGTAAGCACTCTACTACACGGCTACATCCCCTGTGCCAAAGGTTTTCAACCCATAGAAATCATGATCATATTGGATGAGGAGTTGTGTTGCAAGCCAGAACTCCTGTTCGGCTTGTTCGGGTTTCAGACCGAAGGTGGGAGGGACCTCGGGCTTTCGTATAGCGCGCTTGCGCACTGAGGACAGTTTGACTTGAGGAAAGGCTACAGGAAAGGAAACCTGCGACCTGCAGAGACCAGGTTTTGGGTTTGGGGCGTTTGTGGGGACAAGGAGATTGATGAAAAAAAGTTATAAGACAGTTCAGATTTCAGGTATTGCTTTGTGGAAAGTTGACATCATTAAGAGAAATCTCAAGAGGAGACATGGATACAGGAGAGAGAGCTGTATTTAAGATGTTGATAAAAGTAAGTCTTGGTCAATGTGTTCAGCCAAGTTGATGAATGCTGAGAAGACTTTCATATAAGGACGTGGAGATGGCAGATGCTGAGACTCATAACCAAACCTTGGGCAGAGTGCAGGGAATCATATGAAAGAAGGGGAGTTAGTATGACCTAGAGAGGACAGGAGCTCCACAAGGACCAAATATATCTGGTCCCAAGGGTCTTTTCTGAGAATGTTTCTCCAACCAAGGACCATGCATGGATATAACCTAGAACCCCTGCTCTGATGTAGCCCATGGCAGCTCAGAATCCAAGTGGGTTCTCTAGTAAGGGGAACAGGAACTGTTTTTGACATGAATTCAATGGCTGGCTCTTTGTCCTCTCCCCCCCTCCCCCCAGGGAGAAGCAGCCTTGCTAGGCCACAGAGGAGAACTTTGTAGCCAGTCCTGAAGAGACCTGATAAGCTAGGGTCAGATGGAAGGGGAGGAGGACCTCCCCTATCAGTGGACTTAGAGAGGGGCAGGGAGGAGATGAGGGAGGGAGGGTGGGATTGGGAGGGAATGAGGGAGGGGGCTACAGCTGGGATACAAAGTAAATAAACTGTAACTAATATAAAAAAATAAAAATTTAATTAAAAATAAATTTTATAATAATAATAAAAAGGACTTGAAGATAGCACTTCTACATGAGAGGGCTGCTGGAGGAGAGAGTGACATGCATTTAAAGTAGTTCCAAGAGAAGTGTGAGGGAGTTCACCAGGCATGGTGGTGCACGCCTTTAATCCCAACACTGGGGAGTCAGGAAGATGTCTGTGAGTTTCAGGCCCTGGTCCACTTAGTGCCAGGCCAACTAGGGCCCCATAGTGAAACCTTGCCTCAAAAAAGGAAATAAGTAATTAAAGAAAAAAATATGTTCAACAGAATCCACTGGAGCAGAAATTTCCAAGAACAGACATGAAAACAGTTTCTTCCATGAGCCAGCCACTATTGCTTACATTCTATGTAAAATACTTGAACCACAGAGATCACACTACATATGCAGTTTCTGCACATATTTTTCTCAGTGTGTTATAAGTAGTACCTGATGTTACTGATGTTACTAAAAATGTTTCAGTACTGTCTTTTTAAAAATGACTTATGCATTTTATGTGTATTGGGTGTTTTGCCTGCATGTATGTCGGTTTGAGGATGTCTGATCCCCTAGGACTGCAGTTACAATGGCTGTGAGCTGCCTTGTGGGTGCTGGGAATTGAACACGGGTCCCCTGGAAGAGCAGCCAGTGGTCTTAACTGCTGAACCATCTCTCCAGCTCCCATTATTGTCATTTTTAAAATGAGATTAACAAATAACATTGTCTTTGCAGCAATATTTAGAAGCGGGGACATACATTGTCTTGGAGATCCAGCTGGACAAAGCCTTGGTTCCAAAGCGGATGCCAGAGGAACTGGCCAGAAGGTATGGAGCGTTTATTCTCCTATTTGACACAGTTTAGGAATGAAGAAGAGGCTCTCAGTTTGTTCCCAAAATGTAATTCCCCCTGTCCTAAGAAACAATGTTCTTATCTTTGTTACAAATAGGGTTTATTCTATTATTATTGTTTCCTCGTTGCAGACATCATTAAATTTTTAAAGTTCACTCTAGCAAGAAAATATAAAGCACTCAAATTCCTACTATGTTGTAACAGTATTTTCACACCTGGTATCTGTCTAGGAGTTGCTTTAAAACTATATATTACACACTCATGCACATGTACATATATGTAACTCTTGAAAGCTATTTTTTAAAGATTGATTTATTATGTATACAGTGTTCTGTCTGCACGTATTTCTGTGTGCCAGAAGAGAGTACCAGATCTCACTATAGATGGTTGTGAGCCACCATGTGGTTGCAAGGAATTGAACTCAGGACCTTTAGAAGAACAACCAGTGTTCTTAACCTCTGAGCCATCTCTCCAGCCCTTGAAAACTATTTTTACTGTACCATCATGCTTTGTTTATGTGTTACTATCTTATCAGCAATCTAAATTGTTGGTATAAAATGGCCCAAAGTATTTTTGTATTTTTAAAATCTTTATGTTTATCTTTTTTAAAAGTAGGTCTTGCTAAAGGTTTGTCAATTTTTTCTATTTCAACTTAATTTTATTTATTTGTTTGGTTGGTTTTTCAAGATAAAGTTTCTCTGTGTAGGCCTGGCTGTCCTTGAACTCACTCTGTAGACCAAACTGGCCTTGAACTCACAAAGATCTGCCTGTCTCTGACTTCCAAGTGCTGGGATTACAGGCGTTGCCACCACAGTCCAGCAATTTCATTTTATATGTACCAGTATTTTGCCTACATACATTTATGTGCAGGTACTCTTGGCTTTATTTTTAGGGTTTGTTTTAATTGTGTGTCTGTGTGTGTGTGTGTCTGTGTGTCTGTGTGTGTGTGTGTCTGTGTGCATACACACACCCTCACACATAAATTTAAGTGACTGCAGAGCCCAGAAGGTGTTGGATCTCTTTTTTTTTTTTTTTGGTGTTGGATCTCTTAAAGCTATGGTTACAAGTGATTGCGCTATGCCTGACATGGTGCTGGGAACTGAATTCAGGACCTCTGCAAGGGCCATGGAGCCCTCTCTCCAGCCCCAATTTCTTGCTCTTTAAACTGAAACATCTTTTAAAAATCTTGGTGGGTTTCCCTGTATTGTTTTTCTCTTTCCTATTTTTTTAATCCATTCTACTAATCTTTTGTTGTTGTTTTGGATTTTCAGTACAGAGTTTCTCTGTGTAGCTCTGGCTGTCCTGGACTCACTTTGTAGACCATGCTGGCCTTGAACTCACAGAGATCTGCTGCCTCTCCCTCTCCAGTGCAGGGATTAAAGGCATTCACCACCACTGCCCAGCTTCTACTAATCTTTTTAAACCTTCCTTCTGCACACCCTGGACAAAATTTGCTCTCTTTTTTTTTTTTTTTCCTCTGTGATTAAAGTATATAATTAAGTTTCTGACTTGGCTTTCTTCTGCTTTTGTTTTGTCTTGTTTTAAGACTGAGTTTCATGCATCCTGGACTGTGTAATGAAGGGCAGCCTGGGACTTGTGACGCTCTTGTCTCCACTCCCTCAGTTGTAGGCAAGCACCACCAAACCTGGTTTTAGACAGGTAGCCACCAAACCAGGGACTGTTGCATACGAGGCCGATATTCCAGCAACTGCTGCGCCCTCAGCGCCTCTCTTCCTCTTTAATGCAGCTGTTTAGAGAATTCCCTTTGGGGACTGCAGTCACCACATTTCATAAATCGTGGAATGTTGTGCTTTGTTTTCACTTAATTTGCAGGTGTGTGCCGGTGTGTTTGTGAGCATACTCCTGTATGCTCACATGTGGGGTGGGTGCGCCCACCCCTGCGCGCTAGGTGAGTGTGTGTGTTTGCACTATAGGATACTCACGTTCTCATGTGTATAGTTATACTCATCCGTGTGTGGATTGTATGTGTGTGTGTTTGCACTATAGTATACTCATGTTTCATATGTAGTTATACTCATCCGTGTGTGGATTGTATGTGTGTGTGTTTGTGCTGTATACCCCTGTATGCAAAGCTGTGTATATGTGCACCCATGTGCATGTGAGAAGGCCAGAAGGCAGTCTTTCTTAATCACTTTCACCTTATGTATTTGGTATTTAGACTTTATTATTATTATTATTGTGTGTACATACACTCCATGTTGCGTTTGTGATCTGACTCTAGCTTTGTAGAGCTGGTGTCCTCATCTCACCTTTATATAGGTTCCAGAGATGAAACTCAGCTTTCCATTTGCTCAACCATGTTTGTAGCAGCTTTATTTGTAATAGCCAGAACCTGGAAACAACCCAGATGCCCCTCATTGGAGGAATGGATACAGAAATTGTGGTATTTTTACACAATGGAATACTACTCAGCAATTAAAAACAAGGAAATCATGAAATTTGCAGGCAAATGGTGGGGTCTAGAAAAGATCTTTCTGAGTGAGGTATCTCAGAAGGAGAAAGACACACATGGTATATACCCACTCATATAGACCTATAAGATAGGATAAACATAATGAAATCTATACACCTAAAGAACATAAACAAGAAAGAGGACCCGGGGTAAGATGATCAATCCTCACTTAGAAAGACAAATGGGATGTGCATTGGATATAGGAGAAAACAAGTAACAGGACAGGAGCCTACTGCAGAGGGCCGCTTGAAAGACTCTACCTAGCAGTGTATCAAAGCAGATACTAAGACTCATAACCAAACCTTCGGCAGAGTGCAGGGAATCATATGAAAGAAGGGGGAATTAGTATGACGTGGAAAGGATAGGAGCTCCACAAGGACCAAAGATATCTGGGCACAGGGGTCTTTTCTGAGACTGACACTCCACTAAGGACCATGTATGGATATAACCTAGAACCTCTGCTCGGATGAAGCCCATGGTAGCTCAGTAACCAATTGGTTTCCCATAGTAAGGGGAACAGGGACTATCTCTAACAGGAACTCAATGGCTGGCTCTTTGACCTCTCCACCCCCCAAGGGAGGCGCAGTCCTGCTAGGCCACAGAGGAGGACTTTGCAGCCAGTCCTGAAGAGACCTGATAAAACAGGGTCAGAGGAAAGGGGAGGAGGTCCTCCCCAATCAGTGGACTTGGAAAGGGGCAGGGAGGAGATGAGGGAGGGAGGGAGGGTTTGGGAAGGAGTGAGGGAGTGGGATACAGCTGGGATCCAGAGTTAATAAAATTTAACTAATAATAAAAAAAATTAAAAATTATAAAAAAAGAAAGAAACTCAGCTTTCAAGTTTACACAGCAAGTGCCTTTACCTACTGAGCAATCTCCATGGCCTCACCTCACTTTTTGAAATGGGGTCTTTTCACTCAACATGGAACTTAACATTTCAACTAAACTGCTGGACCCTGCTACTTCCTGTTCCCTACCCACTCATCTGCACCCCTAGCCCCAGAGGTGGAATACACCCCTGTCTCTTGCTTTTTTTATGGTGGTGCTTTTACATGAATGATGGGATTCAAACTCAGGTCATCATCCTACTTGCACTACAAGCACTTTCATCCATCGAAACATCTCCCAGGCTCATTCACAGAGCATTATAAACTGTTATATTAGAATGAAGGTTAACCCATGTGATCCTTCTACTCAGAAACTATCCTGTGTGAATCCTTACAAAGACCCACAATGGCCTACATATTCTGCATCTGCTTTGCCTTCGTATCTTCAGTCATACTAAACCAAAGTTTTTCTGTTCCTCACATGTGAGGCTCATTTTTTGTTATTGTTGTTTGTTTTGTTCTTGAGACAGGATCTCACTGTGTAGCCCTGGCTGTCATGAACTCACTATGTAACGCAGGCTGGCCTTGAACTCACAGAGATCCACATGCCTCTTCCTCCTGAGTACTAGGATTAAAGGCATTTGCCATGTGTGCAGCAAGCCTTTTACACTGGCTGCTGCTTTGCCTGAAATATCCCTATCCTCATGCAGCTTTCTCTTCCCTTGGTCTTTGCCTGGATAGTATTAGTGAGAGCTTCCCTGGTGATGTGCGCTCCCCGGCTCCCCCAGCCTGGACCCCGACATAGCTCTGCCTTCATGCATCATTTCCTCCATGGCATGTGCTTCTACTGTAGTTATCTCAATGTTTTTTTTTCCCTACCAGAAAGTAAGCTCCATGAAGGCAAGAATCTTGTGTTGTTTAGCTCCATCCCCAGGCCTAGAAAAGCTCCTAATGGACAGTAGGAACTCGCCATATATTTTGAATGAATTGGTACCTCATCTCTGGAGAGGAAACTAGAAGACTGACAACAAAGCTGAAAGGAGATACTTTGCAACACATTATCCCAAGTGTTTTTTATTGTTTAGATATATTCTTTATTAAGATAAATGGATTAAGCCAGGTATAACGGCACACACCTTTAATGCCAGCACTTGGGAGGCAGCAGTAGGCAGATCTCTGTGAGTTCCAGGCCAGCTTGGTCTACAAAGTGAGTCCAGGACAGCCAGGGCTTGATACACAGAGAAACCCTGTCTCAAAAAAAAAAAAAAAAAGAACAACAACAAAAAGATAAATAGATTAAAATTAGAAACCATTAACAGTCCTATACAATTATTTAAGTCCTATTAAAGAAAAGTTGAACTTGTACAATTGATGATCTGAAGGCAGTACAGTATATTGACAGGAATCTGAAACTATAAGGAATCAGAGCTAGCCGATTTATCCTTTGTTTTTGTTTGGTTGTGTTTTGTTTTTGTTGTTTGTTTGTTTGTTTTGAGACAGGGCCTCCGAAGCCCAGATTGGCCTCAAACTTGTCCTGCAACTGAGGCCATCCTTAAGTTCCTGGTCCTCTTGTTTCCATCTTCCAAGTGCTAGGATCATAGGTGTGCGTCACTATGCCCAGTCCTCCTTGTAGAAAGAGAAGACAGGTGTTTTGGTATGTATTGTTTTGTAGTGAAAAGTTATAGAGATGGGACTAGAGAGATGGCTAAGTGACTGACAGCTCTTGGCTGCTCTTTTGGAGGACCTGAGTTTGGTTCTCAGCATTCATATGGTAACTAACAGCTGCTCTTAACTCCAGTTCTAGGGGGTGTGGTGCCCTCTTCTGGCCTCTTTTGTGTCTCACAAGCATGTAGTACACATTTGTAATTGCAGACAAAACATTCATACACATAGAATAAAAACATGTAAATATTTGTTTGTTTGTGTGTTCGTTTGTTTAGGGTTTTTGAGACAGGGTTTCCCTGTGTAGCCTTGGCTGTCCTGGACATCACTCCATACACCAGGCTGCACTGGAACTCAATAGGTCCATCTCTGTTGCGTCATGAGTGCTGAGATCAAAGGCATGAGCTACCACCACCCTGCTCAAACAAGTAAATCTTAAAGAAAAAAAAAAGTGTTCTCAGCGCCTGATAGTATTTTTGTAATTTAATAATACAATTGTATAAATTATGATTATGAACATACTTTTCATCCTAGGTGGAAAGAAAACAAATTTCCAAATCTATGTCCCTCCAGAAACAAGACAGATATGGATACTCATTGTTTTCCAACCCTTAGTCCAGAGGCCATTTAGCAATACTTAAAAAAAAAAAAGTGTGAGGATAAAGGCAGGGCTCAAATCAGTACCTTCTTACATACTGTTCAGATCTAGTGTTTTAAGTGAGAGAAGACTGTGCTCAAGTGCAGTAGAGAGACAGATATGAAAGAACACAGGCCTGTAGACAATACAACTTTTCTTGTTTTGTTTCTTTTTCCTCATACAGGGTCAAGGAAATGATACCCCCAAGGCCACCTCTCACCCGCAGGACAGGAGGAGCTCAGAAGGCAAGTGTTAATGGGCTAGGAGCCGGTGGGTGGGGACTGTGAGGATAATGAGGCATTTGAAGGCAACATGAGCTCTTCAATGTGGCTTCCTAAGGTGCAAGGGAGTTGGGGACGGAGGGGTGGATGAAGGGTTGGGGGGGGGTTGTACACGGGTCTTTGGTGCTTCACAGGCTTTCATTCAGTTCTGCTTGTGATCAGTAAATTGCG
Organism: Psammomys obesus; assembly: GCF_907164565.1. NCBI lineage: Eukaryota > Metazoa > Chordata > Mammalia > Rodentia > Muridae > Psammomys > Psammomys obesus. The sequence continues at coordinate 29,989,041 of NW_026590062.1, forward strand.
TGCAGTGTGTAACCTGGCTCAGTGGAAAAGCTCCGCTTAAAGCTAATGTGGTTTGGGACTTGTAATCCATCATCTGGGTATCCTTCAGGCCTGTTCACTACCTGGCATTGGTTGTTTCCCAGGCGCTGAGTGACTACCACACACAGATAAAGAGCATCTCCAGAGCCATCCTGGATGAGTATCACCAAATGTTTGGAAAGCAGGTGGCTAAAGAGGGGAGTGACATAGACAGCGAGTCCTTGGAGGAGCAGAAGTGCCAGCTCAATTACGAGCTCAATTGCTCTGGAAAGTACTTCGCTTTCAAAGAACAGCTCAAGGTAAAGAATGCATTTCTTTAGTTAGTCTATCAGCCAGTGGAGCCCCTTCCATACATACATGTTTAAATGTTTCTGCTCTGATTCTGCTTGGCTACATTTTCTGGGAGAGAATGTCAGAAAACAATCTACTTCTGCAGTCTCAGGGTAGTGTGGATTTATTCCAAATGCGAGAGCCCATAAGACCCAGTCTTCCCTTGAGGCTGGGCAGGGCTGAAAAGCAGACTTCACCCCCTCCACTAGCAGAAATTATGTTCATGACACTATAACTAATTCTCTATATCTCTCACTTAAGTCTCCTTGTCTGCAGAACAAGAGCTGATAGTTGTGCCACACACCTGTAATCCTAGCTCTTAGGAGGTAAAGGATCAGGAGTTCAAGGCCAGCCTTGGCTATGAGGCCGGCTCTGGGCTATGATAAGAACTTGTCTCATTTCCCTCCCACCCCACCCCCAAAAAAAAAGAAAGAAGAAAAAGAAAGCAAAAAAACAAAAACAAACAAACAAAAAAATAACAAAAAACAAAAAACAAAAACCTAGTCTTTAAAAATAATAATAGCTAGCCTCTATTTTCAGAGCATTGTTTGGGGGTGAGTTATTTTTGAGCAACAAGAGATAATAATCTTATCACATGGTGCTATTTTGAGTATTAATATGATGAAGGCTTTAGAAAAAAAAAACAGCAGCTTCTAGGCTGTACCAACATGTAATGCATTTATATAAGTCTCTCTACATCTGTGCTATATGTGTTCTAAGATCCCCAGTAGGAGCTCAGAACTGTGGGTAAGTTGCTGCAGAGATAGCCTAGCAGTTAAGAACACTGGTTCCTCTTCCAGGAACCTAGGTTTTGTTTCCAGTACCCACATGGAGGCTCACAACCATCTATAACTCCAATCCCAGGGAACCTGATACTCTCTTCTGACCTCTGTGGGCATCAGGCACACATGTGGTGCACAGACATATATACAGGCAAAACACCCATACACAAAATATAATAAACAAGTAAATAGTTTAAAACTGTGGGTAATACTGAACCTTGTTTGTTTTCCTACGTTTTTGCTTGTGATTTTTTTTTCACCCTAAGGAAGCACTTGATGGCTTCTCTTTGGTATAGCCAAGCTGCTAGCATCACTCATTGCTGGTGCTTTGATGCCTTTATTACATTCAGTAGGGACTGTTGAACATACGTGTCATGGTACCTTGGCTGTCAATCTGATAACATGTCTGAGTACTTAGTGCTTGGTATCCTACACAGTATGAAATGCTAACCAGAGGGCTTTCAGAGCCACGCACTGGACACAGTGTGAGAATTCTGTACCTACCCAGAACAGAGCTCAACCTAAAGCTTATGAATTGTTTCTCTCTGAAAATTTCCACTTGTTTTCAAACTGGACCATAGGTAACTCAAACTGTGGCTACAGAAAGACTACTCTATTTTCCTAAGTTTGTTTTTAGGTAAAGTCTGTCTGTACAACTATGGGTGTCTTGAAATATGGCGCTCTCTCTAGGCTTTGTCATCTTAGTATTTGTTGGTTTTATAGGCATGTGCCACCACATGCAGTTTTATGTAAGATTTCAAGCTTCTTCTCTTTTCTTGGTTCATGTTCTCAATCGCCATCTAAAGTATTATGGCAATACTGGAACTATGTATTTACTTAACAAATGAGGAAACTGAGGTATCAAAATAGAATATATGATGGCAGGTGGTAGTGGTGCATGCCTTTAATTCCAGCACTTGGAAGGCAGAGGCAGGAGGATCTCTGTGAGTTCAAGGCCAGCCTGGTCTACAGCGTGAGTCCAGGACAGCCAGGGCTACATAGTGAGACCCTGTCTTGAGAAATAAAACAATAACAAACAAACAAACAGAATACATGAGGTTGTACAGTGACAATCTTTAAACCAGAATTTTATTCTCTAGCCTCAGACCTTACTTCTTCCTTTTTCCCTTACCCCACATGACTTCTGGGAAAGATTCAATTCACAAACCTACTCTAAAGGGTTTTTTTTTTTTTTTTTAACTCCATGACCCTCTTCACATGGTATGAGCACCGCCTTTACCCTGTTAGACGTGCTGCAAGATTGAGAAAAGAATCTGACTAGCCCAGGCTTGAGGCGCATGTCCTCAAAACTAGCATGTAGGAGACAGAGGAAGGAGATGTGAGTTCAAGAGCACTGTGGGCTACATGATTCATTCTAGGCCAGCCTAGGTTACATAGTGAGACTCTGTCTTTAAAGAGATCAATCCATTCACAATATGTTGACTGGGGAGCTGGTAGTGAGCTGATAGCCTCACAGTTTAGCAGGAGAGGAACTGACCATCCCTTGAGGCTCTGAGGAGCCCAATATCAGCAGCCAAAAAAGGAACCTAGGTGTTGGTACACTGCTGAACCACATCGCCAAAAGTGAATGTGCGTTTGTGTCTTGCAGCATGCTGTGGTAAAGATTGTGAGAGAAAAATACTTGAAGACAACAGCATTTGAAAGCCAGGAGGAGCTGCAGACATTTATCAGTGAGCTTTATGTGTTCTTGATAGATCAAATGCATGTGGCTCTGAACCAGGTAGGTGTTTACCGCAGAGAGCCCAGCCCCTCAGAGAGCTACAGAGCTTCTTTCCAAACACACCTTCCCTCTTTGCTTATCTTTCCTCCTTTATTCAACAAATACAGATGGAATCATCTGTGCTGTACAGGTACTGACAATACATTTGGAGGAGAAGGGACTACTCTTTCAGTTTCCAAGAAAAATTAGTTCTGTAGCTGGAGAGATGGCTTGGCAGTTAAGAGTACTGGTTGCTCTTCCAGAGAACACAAGTTTGATTCCCAGCATCCACATGGTATCTCATGACTGTCTGTAATTCTAATTCTAGGGCATCTGAACCTTCATCTGGCCTCAGGTGTAGACATACATGCACCAAAAAATACACACACACATAAATAGAATAAAATATTTTAATTATTAAATAAAAGCTATGGAAATCATGAAACAAAATATTATTTTGTGAACGTACACAAGTCCCGATTTTTCTTCAGGATAATAAAAATAAGGGAAAACCATTCATGGTTTTGGGTATTTGAAAAGGTGTGTTTGAACTGCTTCTGTAAAGATGACAGTAGCAATTAAAATACGTCTTTAAAGATTTTTTTTTTTAGATTTATTTATTTTCTATTTAATGTTCTGTCTGCATGTACAGCTGCATGCCAGGAGAGGGCACCAGATATTATCATAGATGGTTGTGAGCCACCATATGGTTGCTGGGAGTTGAACTCAGGATCTCTGGAAGAGCAGGCAGTGCTCTTAACCTCTGCACCATCTCTCCAGCCTGCCTTTAACGTTTTAAATTACATTTGTATTTATTTTGTGTGTGTTTGTGCCACGGTGCACATGTCACTGCCCCCTCCCACCATTAGAATTGGTGGTCATTAGGTCATTAGGGTTGGCAGCAGCCTCTTTTACACACCCAGCTGCCTTGCCAGCTCAAAACATGCATTTTTAACACTGAGGAGGCTTTCTACCCACTCATCTGCTTGTGCCTATATTTGTAAAGTTTGCATCTTGCCTGCTTTTATATATTCCTGCTTGTAGTTGGTTGTTACTTGGTGTGAACAGGGACAAAATCAAATCTTATTGTGCACTGGAGAGGGCCTGACCAGCCATGCCACCTCATAGCCTCTGTCTGGCCTGTTTTCTCTTTCTTCACCGCTGTTTTTCTTTCCTTTCATATGATTCAGTCTTCTTGGAATAGTAAAACAGGCAAGTAGTATAGGATTAAAGATCAGTCCTGCTTGTACATAGACATGGTAATGTATATAATTGGTTTGGAAAGCTCTTGACTATTGACATGAGATGGGAATTGCTGCCACCTTCTGTCCCCAAAGAACTTCTGTCTGGTAAAGGAGACAGGCTTGAAACACAAATGAGGTAAGTGCTGTGACAGAGGCAGATCAGAGCTCTGTATGATGCTGGGACCTTCCAGGAAGGCTTCGTGAAGGAGCTGTGCCTTGAGCTGGGCCCTCGAGGCTGCAGACATCTCCAGGTGGGTGTCTCGAGCATTGAGTCACCAGGGACACCACAAGGCTGAGGGACTCAAGAATATGGCATAGACATTGAAGAACAGAACTTGAAGGTGGGGATCCATTCCTGATAAGGGTTTCAGGAGTGTGGAGGGAAGACCTTGAGTGCTACACAAAGAAAAATTGCAAGGTCAAAGGAATGGCTCAGCAACTGTTGGCTTAGATGCTCCTCCGGAGGACTTCGGTTTAATTTCTAGCACCTATATGGTGGCTAACAGCCACCTGTAATTTCAGTTCTATGGAGGTCTGACACCCTCTTCTGGAGTCCATGGGCACCAGGAATGCACAATACACACAGACATTAGGAGGCAAAACACCCATACACATACTATATGTATATATTTTTTTAATTTTAAGTGTTCCTTTTTTCCTGTTAATAGGAACAATGAGTTGAATAACTCATACTGGGCTATAGTTTGATTAGATTAATATTTTACAGAAAAGCACTCTCATAGCAGTTACAGGAGTTGGATTCAAGGTGACTTTGTTGATACTGTCTGGTTATTACATACTAAGGGGAGAAGAGTCAAGGATTCTTAATGATTTGTTTATTTTCATTTTATATGTGTAAATGTCTTGCCTGCATGTATGTATATGCACTGTGTACATTCAGTGCCCAGGGAGGCTATAAGAGGGCATCAGGAGCTGAGGGAGAGGCAGTTGTGAGCTACAACCATGTGTGTGCTGGGAACTGAACCCTGGTCCCTCTGCAAGAATAGCTAAGCCATTTCTCCAGCCCTGAGTCAAGTGTTCTTAAGCTTAAGGCTCAGAGACTGAGCTACTGGTGGCCAAGAAAAGAGCATGAGTAGATTTGGGGGTGCAAGTGGGACTGGGTTGGGTCTTGAACATCAGCACTGGTGGGTCTTTGCTTGAGAGAGAGCAGTCTGAACTAGAGACCATGTGGCCGGAGACACAGCTGTCTGAAAAAAAATTATGAGGAAAGACAAGGGGCTCTGGCAATAGACTCCTAGGAAATATCAGTAAAGGGATGGATAAGTGAAAGAGATGACAATGGGGGCAAGTGGAACTGTTGAGGAAGCAAGAGAGTGTGAGGCTCCCAGAGCAAGAAGAAAGAGTTAAAAAGGCAGACCTACATTGCCCAATGCTTGGGATTCAGGAAAAACAAATCTGGAGGGTTCTGTTGGATTTGACAATTTTTGTAGGATTTTGACAAATAAGGAGGTTATTGTTGAACTTTAAATGGGAATTTTAAGTTTAAATTTTAAATATAATTTCAAACAAATTAATTGAGAGTAAATATGTTGCTAGGAAACAATATACATTCAAGAAGCTGGACAAGGTAGAATAGCATCTAGAAACTACAGGGCTGTTCTCTGTAAGGAGAGCAGGAATACAGATTTGGTAAATGAAGTGAGCAAAGTGGAAAAGTTAAAACCAAGCAAAGGAGTGGGTGTGGTGACTCACGCTTAGAAGACCAGCACTCAAGAAGCTGATTGAAGCAGGAGAATGGCCAGGATGTGGAGGCCAGCTTGGGCTTCATAGTGAGTTCTAGGCTTGCCTGGGCTATATTGTGCATTTCAGATTTTCATGGTGTGAGATTTTCAGATTTTCATAGTGTGAGAGCCTGTTTCAATGAAAATAAACAAGTTGATTAAGTAAAGGGAGGGAACTATTGTTAGGAAGCCCCATGTAGACAACTGTGAAAGAACCAAGGTTTGAATGGAAGATTAGCCTTGAAAAGGAAAACAAAACAAAACAAAACCAAAAACAAAAAAAAAAACCCCAAAACAAAAACAAAACAAAACAAAACAAAACAAAAAACTTCATCTGAGATCAAAAGGACAGAGCCACAGATACAAACAATTTTAGATGGAGAGTTAAAAGTTGAGGGTTTAGGAGTTGGAGAGATGGATCAGCAGTTAAGAGCACTGGCTGCTTTTTCAAAGGACCCAAGTTAAATTCCCATACCCACATGGCAGCTCACAATTGTCCCTAACCCTTACACAGACAAATATGCAGGCAAAACACTAAAAAATAAATTATTTTAAAATGTTTGTTAAAAAGTTGTGGGTTTAGACTGGGACTATAGTTAGACTGGGACTATAGCTCACTTAGAGCATTTGCCTGGCATATGCAAGGTCCTAGGTTCAGTTTCCAATACATTTAAATAATTAAGGTTGCTTGCCTAAATGACTTCTCTTCCTTCCTTTTGATAACTTTTCACATAATCTAGGCTAGTCCTAAACTTCCTACCTGGCCATAGATGGCCTTCTGCCTCTACCTCCCAAGTACCTGCTATTGTTTGCTTAGCCTTTCTATGAAATAAGTCCTTATTGAAATGTTGGGACCTAGCCCTGTAGCTAAGATACAAAATACCAGTTACTCAGAAAGCTGAGGCATGGAAATTTAAAGTTAAAGGCCTGCATGGTCCATAGAGTAAATTCAAAACAAGCACACTCTTTTTCCCTCATACATGAATGTGTGTGCACGCACACCCGCACACAGGGTAGTCTCATTTATGTTATGACTGATCTCATGTCCAGTTCATTCTCATAAGCATCTCCACATATAATTGTTGATTTTGTTTGTTTACAATCTCAATGATAAGTCCATGCCAGATGACATCCAAGGCCCTATCCCAACAATTGAAATAAGCACGGAACAGCTTCGACTCTTCGCATTTGAGGCAGAAGTCAATGAGAACTTTGAAATGGCAGCAGTATATTATGAAGAGGTAATTGAACATCTCAGGGATTGTTGTTATTATTTATGATTCTGTGTAAAATTGTAGTTTTTTGTTTGTCTGTTTATAGGGTTACTTGTTTGGTTGGTTTGTTTTCCTTTTTCAAAACAAAAGGGTTTTTCTGTGTGGCCCTGGCTGTCCTGGAACTCACTCAGAGATCTGCCTGCCTCTGCCTCCTGAGTGTTGGGATTAAAGGCCTGCACTGCCCCAGCTGCTATTGCCACCACCCACCAAATTGTAGGGATTTTTTAAAATTAACATTAAAATTGATTACTCAAAGTATAGACACAGATAAGTAGGACAGAAAGAGAAGAAAGTTCATAGGAGACATTGGAGAAGAATCTCTTTGACCAAGTGGCGTGTAGAGAGTTTCTTTGCAGAAAACCAAAGGACAGAAGGTCACAGGGAAAAGTGATGTCTGCCATCCCAGCACTGGAAGGCAGAGGCAGGAAGATTGCCATAAATTGGAAGCCAGCTTGGGCTATATAACAAGTTCCAGGCTAGCCAGGGCTATGAAAGTACAGAGTAGGAGAAATTATATGTAGAACATATATTTTTTAAAAGCAACTTGTATCCAGTATGTAAGACTCAAAATGAAGCTGGGTGTAGTGGTGTACTCCTTTAATCCCACTACTCGTGAGGTAGAGGCAGGTTGATCTCTGTGAGTTAGAGGCCAGCCTGATCTACAGTGAGTTCCAGAGAGCCAGAACTATATTGTGAGACTCTGTCTTGAAAAAAAAAAAAAAAACAAAAACAAGCCCTGTAAGGTAGCGCACAGCTTTAATCCCAGCGCTCAGAGAGGCAGAGGCAGGAGGATCCCTGTGAGTTTGTAGCATGGTCTACAAAGTGAGTCCAGGAGAGCCAAGGGTACACAGAGAAACCCTGTCTCAAAAAAACAAAAAGAAAAAAAGAAAAAAAAAGAAGGAAAGAAAGGAAGAAAGAAATAAAGAGAAAAAGACCAAATCAGAACAAAAGATTCAAAATACATTTCTGTAAAAGTATTTAGTATCTGTTTTAATTATTTTGTGTATGCCTAAGAGTGGAATTGCTGGTTATATAGTTATCCTACATTTAACTTTTTAAGGATTTTGATAAGGATTGACCTTATATATAGGTTACTCTTGGCAGCACTGACATCTTTTTTTTTTAAACTTTTATTAATTACACTTTATTCATTTTGTATCCCCCATAAGCCCCTCCCTCCTACCCTTCCAGTCCTACCCTCCTCCCTTTCTGCATGCATGCCCCTCCCCAAGTCCACTGATAGGGGAGGTCCTCCTCTCCTTCTTTCTGATCTTAGTCTATCAGTTCTCATCAGAAGTGGCTGCATTGTCAGGGTTCTAGGTTATCTCCACGGATAGTCCTTGGTTGGAGTATGAGTCTCTGGGAAGTTCCCTGTGTTCAAATTTTCTTGTTCTGTTGCTCTCCTTGTGGAGTTCCTGTCCTCTTCAGCTCTTACTATTTCCCACTTCTTACATAAAATTCCATTCACTCTGCCCGACAGTTGGCCATCAGGCTCAGCATCTGCTTTGACAGTCTGCATGGCAGAGGCTTTCAGAGGCCCTCTGTGGCAGGTTCCTAGGTTGTTTTCTGTTTTCTTTTTCTTCTGATGTCCATCCTCTTTGCCTTTCAGGATGGGGATTGAGCATTTTTAGTTAGGGTCCTCTCTTTTGCTTAGTTTGTTTAGATGTTCAAATTTTAGTGGGTTTATTCTATGTTGTATATTTATATGAGTGAGTATATACCATGTGTGTCTGGGACAACTCACTCAGGATGATCCTTTCGAGGTCCCACCATTTACCTGCAAATTTCATGATTTCCTTATTTTTCATTGCTGAGTAATACTCCATTGTATAGATGTACCACAGTTTCTGCATCCATTCTTCAGTTGAGGAGCATCTGGGCTGTTTCCAGCTTCTGGCTATTACAAATAAAGCTGCTACAAACATGGTTGAGCAAATGTCCTTTTTGTGTACTTGAGCCTCTTTTGGGTATATGCCTAGGACTGGTATGGCTGGATCTTGAGGAAGCGCTGTCTTAGAAAGCGCCAGATTGATTTCCAAAGTGGTTGTACAAGTTTACATTCCCACCAGCAGTGGAGAAGGGTGCCCCTTTCTCCACAACCTCTCCAGCATGTGTTGTCACTTGAGTTTTTGATCTTGGCCATTCTGATGGGTGTAAAGTGAACTCATTGGTACAGGAGAAAACTTCCTGAACAGAACACCAACAGCACAGGCTCTAAGAGCAACAATCAATAAATGGGACCTCATGAAACTGAAAAGCTTCTGTAAAGCAAAGGACACCGTCATCAAAACAAAGCGACTGCCTACAGATTGGGAAAGAATCTTCACCAACCCTTTATCTGACAGAGGGCTAATATCCAGTATATATAAAGAACTAATGAAGCTGAAAAGCAGCAAACCAAGCAATCCACTTAAAAAATGGGGAACAGAGCTAAAGAGAGAATTCTCTGTAGAGGAATATCGAATGGCAGAGAAGCACTTAAAGAAATGCTCAACCTCATTAGCCATTAGGGAAATGCAAATCAAAAGCACTGACATCTTAACAACACTAAATCTTTCCCATCCTAACCTGAATTTAGGGTATCTTTGCATTAATTCATGGTTTTTTTTTTTATTTTATTTTTCTTTTTTGTTTTGTTTTGTTTGTTGTTGTTGTTTGTTGGTTTGGTTTGGTTTTTGGAGACAGTGTTTCACCATGTAGCCTTGGATGTCCTGGAACTCACAGAGATCTGCCTGCCTCTGCCTCCCAAATGCTGGGATTAAAGGTGTGAGCTAATATGCTTGGCTATTTTCTTTAAACCATGTTTGTAGTTTTCATTTACACGAAGCATCCTTTTTCTTGGATTTACAGATGATTTTGTATGTTTGCCATCTCAAGATTATGGCGGTAATTATTGCCTATGGCTGATGCAATAGAGTCCTTAGTTCCTAAAATATTGGTTGAGTTTAGGAATAAATCTCTTAAGGATTTGTTATAGAATATTTATTTAGTTCTAGAGGGCTTTTCTATTACTTGGCTAGCTCCCAAATAATTTAGACAGAGACCTATTAATTTATTTATTATTTAGCATAATAACTGAGCAGGTACAATTTATACTAATTTTTAAGCTAGTTTAGCTACCTCCCAGCCAAGTTACTTGCTAATGCTCATCCTGTCTGGGTTGGATCAGGCCACATCCTATCTCTCCATCTTCTTCCTTTCTCTTTCCTCCTCTCCTTGCCTTGTGGTCCCTACCTGAGGTCCCTATCTCTCTTCTGTCCAGCTACAGGCTGTCCAGTCTTTATTAGCCAATCAGAGATAATTGGAGCAAAGTTTACACAACATTATTTGATATATGTAAGAATGCACTAGTCTAGACTATAACCAGATCTTGGGGCTAGAATTTAGCATCTGAATACACGGAATACCAGACCAACCCCCAACAAGGATTCAGTTTTTTTTAAAGTCATGTTAACACTTTTTTTTGACTATATACTGAAAGCTAGAACAGTACTTTAGTCATCTGGGTCCTGTATAAGCAAAAGAAAAGTAATGTTTTTGGTTTTCATAGAATGTATGTTATTATGGGGCCCTTACTGTGTTATAAGCACAAAAAGTAGGACGTGGCGTTGCAATAACCCTGTCCCTCCCAATACTTTGTATACCTAGAGGTTGGTCCGAGAGCCCCAGAACCTGGATCACTGGCTGGATTACGGTGCCTTCTGCCTCCTTATTGAAGACAACATCAAAGCACAGGAGTGTTTCCGGAAAGCCCTTTCCCTGAATGAGAATCATATTCACAGGTAGAGGAGAAAGAGAAATAGTCAATCTGCTATGTACTACTAGCTGAACACAAGATTGTCTTTGTCCCATTAAAGTGACAGAGGGCCAGACTGCTAACCATGCTCCTGAGTCTCTTCCCAGCTTGTTGCTGTGTGGCGTCATGGCTGTCATGATGGAGAACTATGAGCAAGCAGAAATTTTCTTTGAGGATGCTACATGCTTGGAACCTACCAATGTTATTGCCTGGACTTTACTCGGTACAGTGTTTCCCTGTGATGTGGCTGTGGACTTTTCCCCTGTTCACTTTTCCCCCATGTTCACTGAGCATGTGGTTTTTAAACTCTAGTAAAACGAACATGGCAGAGAGAAGTAAAGTGTATGTGTTCTTATCTACGATGGTGGGAGATCAGCCCTATATCTTGGCTCCTTTATTTCCTCAGGGTTGTTCTATGAAATTCAAAATAATGATATTCGAATGGAAATGGCATTTCATGAGGCCTTCAAACAGCTTCAGGCACGACATGTCCAAACAAAGCTAAAGAAAACTGCTACTATAGAGAATATCGATGAAGAATTGAAACTAGAGCCCCATTTTGGCTCCTGGGCAGCCATCCATGAGTCTATCACAGCCATGAAAGCAGAAGGCATACCAGGTGGGAAGTGTCTATGAGAAACTTACTGACCTAAGAAATAGGAGCTGGTATGATGTAGGCACCAAGTCAGTATTTGCTCAACAAATTAATGAAAGTTTTAGCTATTTCAGCAGTATCAGGAAAAATACCTTGCTTAGTAATAAATCATCACCTGGGGTCTGTACTGAAGCACCTGCTGCTATTGGTTTTTATATCAGTACTCCTTTTACGTATTCCTTAAACACAGATATCATTCTGAATACATTGAAATGTTTTTCTTCTGTCCTTTGCTCCTTACCATGTAATTTTTAAATGCATTTATTCACCCAATCCATTTCCCTTCCCCATTCTCTATTCCTGTACATTTTAAAGATTTTTTTTGATTGATTTATTTTATAAATATATGTGTGCCTGCTTATCAGTATCTGCGTCATTCAGCAGGTATCCACAGATTTCAGATGCGCTGGATGGAACTGGAGTTACAGACCATTGGTTGCTGACAGTTGTAGGTGCCAAGAACTAACCCTGGGTCCTCTGCAAGAGCAGGAAGTGGTCCTAATCACTCTGATATGTCTCCTTATACATGTCTTTGCTTGTGTATTTCTTGCATATACGTGCACTGTTATTCTGTGTACATTTAAATTTTAAAGTTGCCTAAGAAAATTTCAGTTGAAATTTCGTAAACCACACACCTTCAAGGTTCATTTAGTAAGTGCTGATTGTGTTCATGCTCAGTTTGATGCCTTTCACCTGCCTTCATTTCTAGATAACCACTGACCAGCTCTCATTATAGAGGAATTCGCATTTAAAAAAATTAAAGTTTCATCTATTGGGTTGGTAGGTACTCGTCCTTCTACTCGTCCTTGGGTTCCTGGTATGGAACTCAGGCCCTCAGGCTTGGTGCAGGCACCTTTATGTGCTGAGCCATATAACCAGCCCACATTTGTTGGTTTTTACGTTTTAGAATTCTAGAAATGTACTAAATGTCTTTAAAACTTCTAGAGTTAAATAGTGTGTGCTTTTTGGTCTGACTTGTTTTAACTACACATACTTATTTTGAGATTTAACCATGGTGCACTGATTGTATCAGCTGCCCGTTTTTCTGCTACACTGCATCCTAGTGGAAAGAGGACCCATGCTCATCCCTGTTCACCTGTTGCTTCGTGTTTGGTTCTTTTCATGTTGGGGCTGTTGAACTAAAGCTACTAAGGACATTAGGTCTACATTTTTGCATAGATAGACTTCCACTTTCTCCTGTAAGCACCTAAATTCACCAGCTGAGACCACGGATTATTTAGCAATATGGTTTTTATTTTCTAAATATTTGGAGGTTTTCTAATATATCCTTGCTTTTTATTTATAATGTAATCTCATTCTGGCTGGAAAATGAAGCTTCTCTAAGTTGAACACTTAAAAAAAATTGAAATTTGTTTCACAAGTCAACAGATAAGTCTGTCCTGGTAAATATCCTTGATGAATACAATGCTCTGCAGCTGTAGATGGGGTATGGTAGCCCAGTGTGCTTCAGTTCTATCTCCTTTATAGTTCTTTGTCTTTGAAGTTTAAGAATATTTTTAAGGACAGGTATCTTAGTCAGGGGTTCTATTGCTGTGAAGAGACACCATGACAATGGCCACTCTTATAAAGAAAAACATTTAATTAGGGTTGGCTTATAGTTCAAAGGTTTAGCCCATTATTGTTGTGGTGGGAAACATGGAGGAGTTCAGAGTTCTACATCTAGATCAGCAGACAGTGGGAAGAGACTGCGACACTGGACCTGGCTTGAGCATCTGAGACCCCAGAGCCAGTGACACACTTCTTCCAACAGGGCCACACCTTCTAGGAGTATCACTCCCTATGGGCTTATGGTGGCCATTTTTATTCAAACCACAACAAGGTTTAACATAGTAGCACCATACCTGGCTGTAGTTTTAGACTCTTTTTCTTCTTTGTGTAATATTTTCTTCAATTAACTTTATAAGTGTCTCACATGTATATCTTTAAAGATTCCATTTTAGAATATTCTGCTTTGTGGGCATTCCATTTTATTTTTTTTGTCTGGATAGGGATATATTTTTCTCAGCAATCTCTACTAACCTCATTATTTCCCCCTCTGAGGTAAAGTATACATTCCTAAACTTTGAACTTCTCACTCCATCCCATCTGTCATGTATAAACATACAGATATGAAAGCCTTGCACATGTCTTTTATGGCTGTGGTTTTGGGGTATGCCTTGAAAGCCGGCATATCAGGTTCTCACATGTAACTGTCTCACTTAGCCATGTGTGGACCTTTACTTGTCTGCATGGATTTTACAGTGAATTTAGTAACTGCATTTTAAAAATGTGACTATAATTTTTATTTGAACTATATAAAAATTAGAGATCAGCTGAGAGATAATTAAGACTTTTATATTAGTCTATTCTGTCCTGTGTGGCAATGACATGTCCATTTAGTAATTTCTTTTCTTTGTTTTTAACTAAAATTTTAACATTTTATCTAATGAGGCCCTTTTTAGTAAACAAAACTTTTAGTTATTTCTTGATTCCAGATAATTTTTATTGAACTTTTTTTTATATATATACATCGGTGTTTTACCTGCATGTGTATATGTGTGAGAATTTCTGATCCCTTGGAACAGGAGTTATAGACAGTTATGAGCTGTCATGTGGGTGCTTGGAATTGAACCCTAGGACCTCTGGAAGAGCAGCTTGTGCTCTTAACCAGTGAGCCTTCTCTCCAGCTCTTTTATTGAACTTGAATGTGGAAGCCTTTTTCCTTTTTTATTCACTAATGAATTAATGATTTTTGTTGTTTCTTAAAAATTTGACTATGAATTGCATGTGGTGTCCCACACTTTTAATCACAGCACTTGAAAGGCAGAGGTAGGTGGATTTCTGAGTTTGAGGCCAGCTGGTCCACAGAGTGAGTTCGAGGGCAGCCAGAGCTACACAGAGAAACCCTGTCTCAAAAAATAAAAACCAAACCAACCAACCAACCAACCAACCAACCAACCAACCAACCAACCAACCAAACATCTATATGACTGATATCATCCATAAATATAGTTTTATCTTCTTCCCTCTCAGTATTTATGTTACAATATCTTTTTTTTAATTATTTGCTTTATTTTTAATTGTGTGTGTGCCTGTGCCTGGGTCAGGGACTCCTACACATTACTGCAAGAGCGTATGGAGGCAGCGATGCCCCGGAGCAGGTTCTAGGCAGCTGGGAGCCATGTGGGTGCTGGGAGCCAAGCTCAGGGACTCCTAGAGCTCGTGCTCCACATCCTGAGCCGCTTCTCCGGCTACATTATCTCTTTATTTCTTCCAATATTGTCACAATTTCTCCTTTTCTCTTAAAACTTTCAGCTTTGTCATGTTGCAGTTTCTGGTGTAATCCCTTTTATCTCTTATGTGTCTGAAGTTACTGTTTTTTTTTTTTGTTTGTTTGTTTGTTTGTTTTTTGCTGTTGTTGTTGTTATTTTCTTCATAGAAGTTACCAAGAGATTTTTCTTTGTTGTTGTTATTTTAGGGATCAGACCCAGGAGCTCCCAGTTGATGAATGCTCACCCCAATATCGAGCTGCACCCCCCACCCCAAGGTTTTTTTGTTTGTTTTACGTTTGATTGTTTGTATCTGATGTGGTCTCTTTTTTTTTTTTTTTTTTCCTCTCTTCAAAGTTGGAAGTATTTTATGGGGGACGTGTTTGTTTCTCTCACCTTTCCTCTCTGGGTTCCTGTCTTCCCAGATCTTACTTGTTTGGTTCCTTGTCTGCTTCTGTCAACTATTTTTCTGTCCTCATTTCCTGCTGAGCACCGAAGGAAGATGAGACCCTGTCTGTGAGGGCTTTCCTGTAATGTGTGATGCACCTTTCTTCTCCTGTGGGCTCTTGCTGCTGTGGATCTAGCAGAGTACTTGTGTGTGTGTGCTGTGTGCCATCTAGATACCTGGGACTGAGGACGCTACTCTTTATTCACGATGTCCACACTATAGCCTGCTCCTTCAGGCAGTGCTTAGGGGATGTCTGTCTTATTGTTTATACATCTTCTGTCCTATTACCTTTCAATGCCAGAAAGAGGAAGCTCCTTTTCATCAAATCTAATCTGTTTAGGGCCAAGCACTGTGCTGTCCAGTCTAGAGGAGCTTACTGAAGAATCTTCGAAGGCACAATCTGAATTACAAGATCCAATAGTGACTTTACAACCTCAGGAGTCTTCTCTTGCCCAGAAACCATCCAATGTGCTATTAAAGGAGCTAGTAGCAAAAAAAGGTAAGTAGGAGTCAGAATTCCTCCTGAAAGAGGGGTGCAAACCAACCAGATGAGCACGAAGACTCCTAGGATTATGATTGTTAAGATCCTGATGTGTTTGAAGTTACACTGAGCACAGTTCGTATTAGTCTAGGATCTGAATTCTAAATTCCACGCTGAGTCTTCTTTGATAAGTATGGATTTAAATTTTGTCCACAGAAGTAGCTAACAGGATTATAATTTTCCAGTGAGTCATTATTTTCAGAATATAAGTTGTTTCAAACCCAAGGAGGTCTGAATACTTCTTTAAATTAATTGCTTAATTGTGTGTATGTTTTTCTGTGTGTGTGTCATGAGTGTGCATATGTGTGGAGGCCAGATGCCTCATTGTCTCAGCTGCCCTGACTGGCTAGTGAGCACAGGCATCTGCTTGGTTTTATGTTGCCAGTGGTTCCAGCCACCTGCATGTGGCCTTTTTTTTTTTTAAGTGGGTGATGGTAGTCAGAACTCAGGGCCTTTGCTGATTCATCTCTCCAGGCCCTTTCATTTGGTTGTGACTTGCCTTAGAACCACTAGTACATTTACCTTGATAGCCTTTAAGTTTGATTTCTGCATAACTTGAAATAATCTGCTCTCCAGATTCTGGTCTCATCTCTGGCTTATCTCATTTGAGATCAGAATATTCTCCCTACCTTATTAATATGTCTGAGCTTCTGGCATATCTTATTTGCATCTGGTCTTCTATCCTGTTAATCTATTTCCAGAAACATCAAAATGTCAAGATTCATCACCCTTTTATCAATATACCCCTCATATTATCACCCAACCTCCTGCCACAATCTTCATGGAGACCATTCGCTTCTTGATGAAGGTCAACGCTGTACAGGTCAGAATGTTTGGGAACTGGCACACAGATGGAGGATTTCAGTGAAGTATGTATTCTACCCAGAGCAGTGTCTTGCAAGCTTAAATGTGTATGAAGCAGAAACCAAACATACTTTTTTGGTGCTGGGGATTGAGCCTGGAGACTCCCACATGCTAAACACACATTCCACCACTGAGCTCTATCACTGTTTCCTCAGATGTACTTTAAGGGCATTTCTTACCAAATAAGGAATATCCAAACACCAACCACTCTCTGCACAGCAGCCCTCATGAGAAGTCTGCTACCCTCAGAACGAAGTCAGACTCCTACTGTAGCCTGACCACTTTCTTTTTAGAACATTTTTACATTTACCTATTTATGAGGGGTCATATACATGTAAGGTCAGAGGATGACTTGCATAAGTCAGCCTTCTCCTCCCACTATGTGTGCTCAGGGGGTCAAACTCAGGTCATTTGGCTTGTTGTTTCACATGTAAGCAGGAAGGATGATGAAGTGCCTTTGCCTGCACCCAACACACAGTCTAGATCCCAGTCTAATGGCCACCAGGCCTGCACTGCACAGTACTGCACTGTGTTCACTTGGAAATGCTGATGTCCGCTGACTGAGCAGCTTGTACTAGGACATGAAGTACTGTCTGTGATTTCCTCTCGTCCCTTTGCCACTGAAGATGATAATTTTATTCTATAAGACATCCTTCACTGTTGACAACTGGAGCCAGACTCCCTCCCTCCTGAAAGCTATTTGACTATTACAAGGCACTCATTTTTATGTTTTCTATCATTGGGTTTCCTTGCAGTTTGTGCACAGAGTGCTGGCACATGAGCTGCTCTGCCCTCAAGGTGGACCCAGTTGTGAATATTATTTGGTTCTGGCCCAGACACACCTTCTCAAGAAGGACTTTGCCAAGACAGAGGAGTATCTCCAACAAGCAGCCCAGATGGACTATCTGGTACTGATTTTTCTAGATAAAGCCTTTTAGATGGGAGAAGGGCTGTACAGTCTTTGTTAAGATGGAGATGAAAGCAGGACACAATAGTGTGTGTCTCAGCTGCTTGAGGGCTTGAGCCCACGAGTTTGAAGTTAGAATAGGCAGCATGATGATACTCCACCTCAAAAGAAATAAAGTAATGGTGCCATATCACAGAGAGATTTCTGGCATGTGTTTGGTTTTCTTAAGTAATCATGAGTTCTATAAAAGGTAAAGAATAGATAAGGCAGTCATTTAGCAGGAGTTGCTCCTTGTTTCAAGTTTTTAGACTTCCCTTTGCTCTTAATAGTATCATTCTGATTATAGCTGAGTGTTCGTCTTAATATTCATCCTGAAGATAAAATGGCTTTGAGGAATACAAGAATGAGGGCATTCCAGAAAAATAATCCCTAGTGTGACTAGAAAAGTTCTTTCTGTGTATGTGCTCTTAAAAAAAAAAAATAAATAAATAAATAAAAGGAAAGAAATGTGCTGATCTGAATGTAAATGTTCAACAAAATTCATTAGGGACTTAAATACCAAACCATCCTGCATGTGTTTTGTCTGCTTCCTCAGAACCCTAATGTTTGGGGTGTGAAGGGCCATCTCTATTTTCTAAGTGGAAATCATGCTGAGGCCAAGGCGTGCTATGAGCGAACTGTTAGTTTTGTAGTTGATGCTGCTGAGATGCACTTCATCTTCCTACGGCTGGGCCACATCTACCTGGAAGAGAAAGAGGTAAGGGAGAGCGAAGGGAGTGGTCCATGGTCCAGAGAAACGTAGCTCCGCACTGC
Organism: Psammomys obesus; assembly: GCF_907164565.1. Taxonomy (NCBI): domain Eukaryota; kingdom Metazoa; phylum Chordata; class Mammalia; order Rodentia; family Muridae; genus Psammomys; species Psammomys obesus. Next base: position 30,007,444 of record NW_026590062.1, read on the forward strand.
CACCCACACTGCCTCCACCCCTACCTCATTAGGGACCTTCATTTTAAGTAAAGCCACTTCCATTACTACACTGCACAAAAGAATTCAGGATGAGTCAGAATGAAGCAAATTCAGGAAGTTTATTAAGTAGAAACAGAGAATAGCACACCCTTTAGTTAAATGTGAGTTGGGGAGGAGAGGGAGAAAAACTGACTTAAGAGCAGTATACATCTAAACCTCTTTGTCAACACAGAGCATTATTAGGTGTAACCTAACTTAGGCTAGCTCCATCGTATAGGGCACTCTAAGCTGACATGAGAAGTCCCTCTGCTGTCTTTTAGAAATTGCCTCAAGGGATTTTACAATAGGAGATGGGGAGTAGGCTTGCTATTTTAGAAAACTTCAAATACATGCAAAGTAAACAATGGGAAAACAAACCATCTGGACCACCTAATTGTCACCTTCTGCCACAGGCATTTTGACTGTTTTACTTGTCTTCATTCCTTTTCCCTTCTTCACTATTAAATGTCAGGTTTTTATTTAGCACATTAACCAAAAGGAACATAAAGTTACAATGCATGACAATGAACATGAAAAGGCTAATCCAGGCCAGAGAGAAATTGCAGCCCTGTTGCAGTGAAGCAAACAAGGAGAAAGATTCTTTCTAATGTCATTGCAAGCTGCCATCCTCACGCAGCTAGTGACCTCATGGTTACTTGGCAACCAGTTCCTAGGCTGAATGCTCATGGTCAGCTCTAGATACAAGAAAGAAGCCACTGAGTCCTACTTCTTTTGGAAGTTTCATTTTGGACAGAGAGAGGGTTTTCTGAATGCGCCAGTGTGTGGCAATTGTGCCAGCACACAGGAGGCTCAGGTTTCAGGACTGGCTTGGCCCAGAACTTTTAAGCCAACCTGGAGAAAATCCTGAGGTCTTGTCTCCAAACAAACAAACAAACAAACAACAACAAAACAGATGATGGAGTAGGGGCATAGTGCAGTTGTCTGAGGGCATGCCTGTCAGGAATGTGGCCCTGGGCTTAATCCCCAGCACCACATGAAACTGGGTGTGATAGTTCATCCCTGTAATGCCAGCTTTCAGGAGGTAGAGGTTGGAAAATAAGCTGTTGAAGGCCATCCTGGGCTACACAGCAAGTTCAAGGCCAGTCTGGGCTATAAAAGACCCTCTCTCATCTTCACCCCCACCAAAAGAAAAGAAATGGTTATCTTATTATGTTACAAGACTGTCCTTGAACTTCTGGGCTCAAATAATCCTCTTGCCTCAGCTCTTAGAACTGCTGAGTAGCTGGGAATATAGGCATTGCATCTGGAAGAAAGTTTGATTTTTGTGTTTCTCTAAGTGTCTCTATGGCACCTTTAAGACTCTTCTGATAGTGGAACAGGTTCTCAGAGGGACCAGAGGATCAGTGTCTGCCATTCCTTCCACTTCTAAGTGAAAGGATGTTCCATTAAGTCCAGACAGAATTCAAATAACCACCGTGCTTGCCCAGAATGTCCAGTTTTAAGTCCCTCCCACAGCCTTGATCTGCTCCCAGGTGAAACTTGCCTTTTCATTTGGCTTCCTAGTCTCTCCCCAGGCCTCTTAAAACAGCTCCTTTAAAGTATCCATGAAAATATCATCCAAGGATTCAATTTCAGATTATTCTGGAGTGAAACTGTCAAGAAGCTTGTGGTTACCTTAGCAACACACTGTTTGAAGCTTAACGGTACTTTCTTTTGACAGTATGAAAAGGCAAAGAGTACCTATATGCAAGCCTGTAAGAGAGCGCCTTCATGCCTTACCTGGCTAGGACTAGGAATTGCTTGTTACCGGGTAAGAAAGCAGAGGGCTTGCTACCCATGATCCTCCAAGTATTTTGTGGGTCTTGAGATGATGGTGGGATGGCAGTCTGCCCTAACAGAAAAACTGTTCTTCAAAGTTATTCATTAACTGGAGCCTGAACTATAAAAATAAAATATCCTTGAGCAAAAAACTAGCATGAGAAATCTGAGATGTAAAGAGACAGAAGTGAACTCCCAGGCCACACAACCAGCCATAGTGTCAATGTTTATCTTGTAGTTTTTGTTTGTTATTATCAAGGACAGTTTGATGTCCTTAGTTGTAAAGAGCACAACATGCCTTCCACTTTACCCTGATTTGGCAGCCATTAACTTTACGTCCTCATCTTTGTCTTCATCTTTGCCTCAACATTTCCCTCTGGAGTCTTTTAAAGCAAATGTTAGACATGCACACCTCATCTGCAAATATGTTAACATGCTCAGACTTGAATCAAATTACTGTCTTGCTAGTGCCAAAGATGGGGTTCTCATATACCCAAGGTGGTTTCAAACTCAATATATAGCCAAAGGTAACATTGAACTTTTGACCTTTCTCCCTTACCTACCAATGCTGGGATTACAGACATTTTCTACTAAAGTCATGAGGTCTACAGAGTCCCTGCCTGAGGCTGGGGACAGCACTTTCAGAGCTGTAAACATGCCTTTGTTCCCATCATTCAGGAGGCAGAGGCAAGTGGTTCTCTATGAAGCTAAGGCCAGCCTCGTCTACATAGCAAGTTCCAGGCCAGCTAAGGACACACACACAGATAGTTTTCTGTGCATGATGTACTCCATCACACCCTGTACCTTTGTAGCTAGTCCCTTTATCTCGCTTGACCTTGTACATCTATCAAACTTCTAGTCATCTTTCATAATCCATTTTTGTGATGTTTCTTCTCTGAGGCTATCCTTCAGTCTTACTATTTCTCTTTGACTCACCTCTAGATTATAAGTGTGCTTTTACTCAAGAAATACTTATTTTGTAATGGAACTGTTTATGTTGTTTCTCATATTTTTTACATATCCACCACTGATGTCTCTGAGGGCAAGAGCTGTATATGTACATACATATTTATATTCTCAGCATCAAGTATATTGCTGAGCACAGAACACATCTACAGCAAATGTAGGTTGGCTGAATACAATTTCTGAAAGATCTAAAGTGTGAGTCAAAACATGGGCATGGTTGAAAGGCTATGCTTTATCTTTTCATGTGCTTAGAACCTCGCTATCCGTTTAAAACTGAAAAAAAAAAAAAAATCTAGGCCTGGTGGCTCATGCCTAAAATCCCAATGCCTGGATGGCTGAGGCAGAGGAATAGTTTCAAGTTCAAGGACAGCCTGGGATACATAATGAGTTTCAAGCCAAGCCTGTGAGTTTCACTAACAAGCAGACCCAGTCTCTAAATAATTTAAAAACAAAAATAAGTCAAACAAAAAAGAAGAGTTACTTTATCATGTGGAGGATATATACCTACCATATTTCCAACCACAAAAATGTCTATTAATAGTTGCATAATCATATAGAACATATAAAATATATGCTACATATGACTGTAACAGGAACTTTTATTTTCCTGAGGAAATTGTTGTCTCAGATTACTGCCTCTGTCTGCTAACCTAGGCCTAGTCCTGGAAGCTTCTAGTCTCTGTACAGTGTAACCTAGGCCTAAAATGTTTTCAGCCTCTGAGACTTGCTTAGTAAGTTCACTCTTTCTTGTTCTTAAATAGCTCTGGCTGGTTCAACTCAGCTGTTCTGGCTCAAACTCCTCTCCCAGCTGACTTAATCAATCTGATGTTTCTCTTGGCTCCCGAATTACTCTGTTCATCTTAAACTAACTCTAGAAATCTTCTGGCTCTTCCTCATTCTCTAGTTTGTGCTGTCTTCATCTGTGTCTGGCTTGTTCTCTCATTCAACCTCTCTGTAAAACTCTCCCAGGAAAACTCCTTCCTCTCTCTGCATTGCCCCTTAAATAGCTTCACTTTCTTCTCTCCTCTAGAGAGTTGGGCATATCCTATTCTGTCAACTCCTTCTCTGATTCGTCACCTTTTCTGCCACTCAACTAGGCATCACTTTGAATCTACAAACTAACTTTACCTTCATTGTTTGGGATTAAAGGCATGTACCACCAGTCCTAGACCTAAGCTTTTCTTTTCCTGAAACTTGCTCTATACCAGGCTGGCCTTGAACTCTGATCTGCTTGCCTCTGTCTCCTGCATCACACAGACACAGGAGGCCTTTGGATGGGATCTCCTGCCAGAATCCCCATGTTCTCAATTAAAATTCTTCTACATATGATTCCAGAAACAATGATGAATTTTTAGGTTTTATTTGAAAAGCACCGTTATAGGTCGTGAACATCTGTTGGTTAGCTAGGAGAGACACCTAAGCTGACTCTAGTTGGCTTAAGTGAAAACCACTTTGGACTATGTCTCCCATCTTTCTCTCTCAAGCTGGAGGAGCTCACCGAGGCTGAGGATGCTCTCTCTGAAGCCAACGCATTGAATAACTACAATGCTGAGGTGTGGGCCTATCTGGCTCTGGTCTGCCTGAAAGTAAGTGTTTCTTTTGTCCCTTCACAAAGCTCTTTCAAGGAACAGGTGAAGGCCCAAGTAAGAAGGAAATGTAAGCTGGCCATTAACAAATAATACCTGGATTTGTGATTGTACTGATGACAAAGAAAATGTCAATCTTGGGCAGTCCCTCCTTGAAAGGAATGTGCTTAGTTATTTATTTACATTTTCTATGAAAGATGTGCTGTGCTTTTTTTCAGGTTGGACGACAACTGGAAGCTGAGCAAGCCTACAAGTATACAGTAAAGGTGTGAGGCAGACACTGTCTTCCAAGACGGTACAGATGTGACAGCTCTCAGTGCCTGATGAATTTTCACCAAGGGACCACACACCCTTGGAACCAATATGTTCTAAGTCTTTAAGAGAGCTTCCAGGATGTCCAGAATATAGGAAAGGCCCATTCCACCCCCACAAATTTGGAGCCTCATAAATTAGGGGTCCTCAAAGATACATATGGTATGTTGGACTTGACTTCTTTCTCTGCCTTGTTTCTGCAGCTGAAACTGAAAAATGAGGCTCTGCTTGCAGAAATCCACAGCGTACAGGAAATGGTTGGTTTTGGAGATCCATCATTCTGACATCCATACAACTGGATATTTAATATGGGACCCCAAGCATCTTTTTTTCCCCAAAATTGTCACCAGATGAAACCTGCCCATTCCGCCCCCCCCACTAGCTGTTGATGGTAAATCAGATCATAATAAAAAATTAAAAAAAACAAACAAACAAAAAAAAAACAACTGAAAATTTATCCAGTGTTTCTGAAGTCTTATGTAGCAAATTATATTTTATGTGTGCTTATATAATTATGCAATTAATAAGACTATTTGTTGGTAGATGTATGGCATAATGGTGTGACTATTAGAATTTCTGATGAAAGCTTATCCGATCATCCTGCAGGTGATCCCTGGAGGTGGTCAACTGCCAAAGTTCTTGACCAGCTTTAGTTTCTGGGGCTTGGGAATTAGGGCACCATCTTCAAATACCGCTATGTTGTGTCACTCGATAAGGGGGCAGAGGATATTCTGGGAGCTAAGCCTTTTGGAATAGCTAAAAGAGAGGCCTTTGCTCAGGATGGAGGTACTGATTTCTTTAACTCAACCAGCGGTATCTACATGGATTTAAGTCAGGAGGGCGGCTTTTACACAAAGCTATGTAATCAGCGACGTAAAACTCAGTGAAGTCGTTAATTCAGGTCTTAAAGAAGACAAAGAAATCATACCCCTAACTTTTCGGAGCATGTTATATAGTAAACGCGAAAATAAAAGCGACTCCCCCACTCTCATTTTTTAACGGAGCGATTCTTGGGAGAATCGTTAGAGAAAAGTTAGAGTTATTAATAAACTGAGGATAAACTAGTTATTTTTAATTTTCGCTCAGTGCTTTATGAAGTCTTTCCAGGAAGGGGCAGCTTCATCTCCGCCTGCCCATCAAGTCAAGGGCGCCAAGGTCAGTGCTCTTCCACCCTAATCGGCGTGGGGACCGCTGCAGAACCGACGTGTTTGCAGACCACTTAGCACCCCTGTAGACAGGGCCTGGCAGTCTCGCAACACACTCCGCAGCCACAGTAGCTCAAGCTAAACACATCCAGTTACCCCAAGCACACAGACACACCTCTTCCGCAGCAGTCGACAGACCCCGGAGCCTTGTAGCTTTCCGGCACGCAGAGGAAGAGAAATCGGAAGGGGCGGGGCGAGCGGCCGGCCGCTTCCGCAAGGGCTCTCCGGTGTGTGTCTGCGCGGCCCTTTGAGGGCGCTCTTTCAGGCTTCAGGCTCGGAGGGGTTTGTTTGTGCGGGGGGACAGCCGGAGAGCCGCACGCCGCCGCTGCACCATGGTTCACCTCAGTGAGTGCACGGGGCTTCAGGGCGGGTGCAGGCTGAGGCGGCCTGGGCTAGGCGCGGCCGTACTGCCTTACAACCGAGCCTCTTCTCCGTCTGTTTTGCTTTTAGGCAGGGTCTCATCGTGTAGCCTTGGCTGGTCTGGAACTGGTAAAGACAGGCTGGCTTCGAACTTAGACATCCATTTGCCTCTGCCTCCCAGATATGCTGTGGTCAAAGGTGTGCGTCACCATGCTCAGCCTCTCTTCTTAGTTTTTACCACAAAATCGTAGAAACCGTTTTGCAGACGAAGCACCTAAAGGTATGACAGGGTCACAGCTTAGCAAATGGCAGGTCTGTGTTACGCGGATTTAGGAAAAAAATATGTCCTGTCTGGAGTGGTTAAAGGGAGTTTCACAGACAAGATGGTACCTAAGCCGGATGGAATAGATTGGAAGTGAGAACACTGCAGTAGAAGGAGGAATTGTGCCTTTACTTTATAGGACCTATTTTGAGTCCTCTGTTTTTGCGTCCTAACCAGTTATTTCTCTACAGCAACCTTTTTCTGCAAAGCCTACCATGGAGGCCACGTAACCATACGCCTTGCTTTGGGTGGCTGCACCAACCGGCCTTTTTATCGCATTGTGGCTGCTTACAACAAGTGTGCCAGGGATGGCCGCTTTGTGGAGCAGCTGGGCTCCTACGATCCACTGCCCAACACTAACGGAGAAAAACTGGTTGCCCTCAACCTGGACCGGATTCGCCATTGGATTGGCTGTGGAGCTCAGCTCTCTAAGCCTATGGAGAAACTTCTGGGTAAACTATCTCTGAGCCTAGATAATTTAAGGGATTTCATACAGGGGCCAACTCTAGGATAATGGAGAAGAATGATTTTCATTCCCTCGCGGCTGCTCTGGACAGGAGTGGAAGGTTGAAGTGATGTAATTGCCATTTTTAAATCTGGATATTCCCCCCCCCCCACCCTTTGCCCCAATACACATTTATGTACTCCTTTAAAAGGCTCCAGGTGACTGGGATTTTGTGCAAAAAATTGGCAAGCCAGGAGCCTATTTCTTGTGTATACTGTATTGGATACAGTGTATACTGTATTGGATTTTAGTTCTGGAAAGCAGACTTCTGCAAAGCAATATTTTAACGAAAATCCTGTTGCTTTTTAGGTCTTTCTGGCTTTTACCCCCTGCATCCGATGATAATCACCAATGCTGAGAGACTTCGGCGGAAGAGAGCACGGGAAGTCCTCTTAGCGTCTCAGAAAGCAGAATCAGAGTCCAGAGAAACAGAATAGAGCTGACTTGAGTGAACACAGCTGAAGGGCCTGCAGAACTCTCCAGTAGAGTTTTGTGTTGGGTTTGAGGATCAATAAATGGAGTTTTCCTAGCCACAATCTTCCAGCATAGCCTGAGCAGGTGTCAGGCAGAAATTTGTTTATGTCTGATGTTTAGAACTGGGTGTAGATACCTGCTAGGCTTTCCTGCCTTATCTTGTGACAGTCAATGGGTACAGGGAGGGTTGGGCTTTGGGTTAAACCCTGTTCACATGGGCAACTTTACAATCTGCAGTCATCCAGTACTTTCCTGCTTCAAAGCCCTCAACCAGAAATGTGCTTGGCCCATTCAAATATTTTAAGACAGGTTCTTGCTCTGCAACCTTGGCTGTTGTGGAGCTTGTTATATGTGATATATAGATCAGACTGACCTTGAACTTTCAGCTGTCCTCTTGACTGTCTTCTGAGTGCTGGGATTTACAAGTATATATACTATACCTGGTCCAAATATTTCGTTAATCACTTGGGACCATCCCAAGTGATTAACCAGCTCAAGAAGACAGTTGCCTTGTTTATTCTTTGTGTTAGTGGGATTTATATTGTTCTCTTGACTCATGATCTCAGGTTTACAAAGATGGTTATAAAAGTTGCTTTGGAGCTTTTTGGATTTTGTTTGTTTTTTTTTTAGAGACAGTTTGTTTTTTTTTTACAGTCTTTATGTAGCCTTGGCTAACCTGGACTAACTTTGTAGACTAGGCTGGCCTTGAACTCACAGAGATCCGCTTGCCTCTGCCTCCCAGAGTGCTGGGATCACAGGCATGCACCTACTTTTGTTTTTGTTTTTCTGAGATGGGTTTCTCTGTGTAATAGCCCAGGCTGTCTTGTGTCAATGTCTTTCTTCAGGTTTTTATCAAGTACGGTTTGAAAATGTTTTTAGTTGTAAAGAAAAAGAAGAAAATGCCTTTCTATACCAGGCTGGCCTTGAACCAGAGAGATTCACCTGTCTCTACCTAGTTTGTTTTTTTTTTTTTTTTTTTGAGACAGGGTTTCTCAATATAACAGAGCCTTGGCTGTCCTGGATTCGATTTGTAGATCAGGCTGGTCTCCAACTTACAGAGAGATCCACCAGCCTCTGCCTCCTGAATGCTGGGATTAAGGGTGTACACCATCAGCACTGACTCCAAGGTCTACTTTAAATGTCAGTGATAGAGGTCCAGGAGATGGCTCAGGGTTAAAAGTGCTTTACCATGCAGTTCTGAGATGCTGAGTCCTTAGAACACATGTAAAACAGCTGGACAGGAAGCAAAGAATCTGCAATAGCATCCTACAGGGACATGGGAGGGAAAGACAAAGGAGTCCTCAGACACTCACAGGCTAGTGGGTGTGCACAGTGGAAAAACAACCCAAGACACCCTGTCTCAGATGAGGTAGAAAGTAAAGACTGACAGCTAAGACTGTTCTCTGGTCTCCACATGTGTGAACATGCCCGCTTTAACTCAGCACACATACATATATCATACACAGAAGAAAGTCAGTGATAGAGTTGTGTTTAGGTATGTAAATGAGTTTGGTATGTAAATGATAGGCTGTATGAAAAAAAAATCTAACACCTGTCCCACCACAACAGGATTCTACAACTGTAGGCATGGCTCACATGTCACATGTTTTAATTTCTACAGTAAGCCTAAGGTACTGGGAGTTTATAGAGAAGCCTCTAAGGCCTGCTAGTGCTCTGGCCTGTCTTATTATCTGGATTCTGAGAATAGTTACTAGCTAATGCACATTCTGAGGTTGTGGCTGCTGGTTTTCTTTCAGTTATGAGGGGATTCTGACAGATGGACAGGGACTGACTTTAGCTTTGTTTAAAATGAGAGGCTGAGTGTAAAGTGACTGGAGCAGATGAGTGGGATTAATTTTGTGCTGTCAAAGATCTACATCCTATGAGATAAAAAGTATTCTTAAAAGTTTTCTGCATTTTGTTGGATATAGGCTTTTTTTCCTGCAGAGACTGAGGGATTCTTCCCAGAAGTCATTTAAGCCTGTACTGCTTTGAAGATCTTTGAACACACACACATTAACCTTTAGGTTGAGCATGTTAAATTTCCCAACGCTGCTACATGAACACTTGTATTATATTTAACTTACTTTGTATGACAGTGAGTGTGTGTTGGTTCAACCCTACTTGTCCCGGAGCTCGTCAGGTATGGCTGCAAGTGCTCCAACCTGTTGCGTATCCTCGCCTGCCCAAGGAACCGCCTTCTATTGGGAAAACTTTCGGTCTGTTACATACTTTCACGTGTCATTGAGCTTCTGCGCAGAGCACATGAAGGAAGTGCAGGTCAGAAGGGCGTGCTTCCGCTCCGCAAAACGCCGCCATCCACCCGCTGAGGGCCGTATTTTATTTGTCTGGTGAGAACGGGTGCCGTTTGCGGCTGCCGTAAAGCGTGACTGGCCCCGCCCCCGGTGCGCCTCCTGTGACGCAGGCGCCCAGGGCTTTTTGGGCGGGAAAAGGCGGCGGGCTGACGGAGCCGCTGTGTGTACGGATTCGCGACTTTGGCGGGGCAGCCTCTCCCCCGGCATGGGGCTGCTGGAGCTGTGCGAGCAGGTGTTCGGCACCGCAGACCTCTACCGGGTGCTGGGCGTGCGGCGCGAGGCTTCCGACGGCGAGGTCCGGCGCGGCTACCACAAAGTGTCCCTGCAAGTGCACCCGGACCGTGTGGACGAGAACCAGAAAGAGGACGCCACCCGCCGCTTCCAGGTAGCTGTGGGCCCGCGTTCGGACGGCCACCCGGACTTCCCCCGCCCTCTTGGGGCCCCCCCACCTTTGGGACAGCGCACTGCTGATCCTCGGCCTGGTATTTTAAAGCTTCTCTAGCCGCACGGCTTCAGTGAGAGGTTCAGGGTGACTTTTGGATGCTCTCTACCTGCAGATCTTGGGGAGAGTCTACACGGTTCTGAGTGACAAGGAGCAGAGAGCAGTGTATGATGAACAGGGGACAGTGGACGAGGACTCTGCTGGCCTCAATCAAGATCGAGACTGGAATGCGTATTGGCGGTTACTCTTTAAAAAGGTAAAGGGCTCTAAAAGTCAAATTGGCTCTAATTCCCATCGTTCGGTTCACAAGTACAATGGCGAAGTTAAAACAATCTTCCTTGTCATTAGATAACGCTAGAGGACATTCAAGCCTTTGAAAAGACATACAAAGGCTCGGAAGAAGAGCTAAACGATATTAAGCAGGCGTACCTGGACTTCAAGGGTGACATGGATCAGATCATGGAGTCTGTGCTTTGTGTGCAATACACAGATGAGCCCAGGATAAGAAACATCATTCAACAAGCTATCGATGCCAAAGAGGTTCCATCCTACAAAGCCTTCGTTAAAGAGTCTAAACAAAAGATGACTGCAAGGAAAAGGAGGGTAAGTTTGCATGCTGTTTGTAACATATCTGAGCTGCTTCAAAAAGGGGTCTTGGCGTATTTACAACGAAGGGAACAAACTGCTGAAATAGGAGCTGCTTGACCAGCAGCGCTGATCTGACTAGATGATCAGGAAGCAAACCCTGTTTGTTTTGCTATGTTGTGCTGAAAATGATTTCACTTTATGGATTGTTTGGGAGTCCTTGTAGCTTTTCTGTAGGGATCCTAGGTACAGCTGTGGTCCAGGTGTGGTTGGTGAGCAGCAGTGACTGTCTTGTTAAAAGTGTTGAATGGCCAGCGAGTTGTGGTGGTGCTACTAGTACTGAGCATTGAGGAGGCTAACTTGGGAGAATTGCTACTTTTGAAGTCAAGCTGTGGTATGTGGATCAGTGCTGCATTGGTTGTCTAGGTTGTCTGTGTGGTAGGTCCCTAAATCTCCAAAACTGCCCAGAAGAGGAGAAAAAATAGATTTTTTTCTTTTAATCCTGTAAACATATATAATTATTTGGAAAAAAAAATAAAGTAAGGGGCTAAAGAGATGGCTCAGTGGGCGTGTACTACTGCACCTACAGAGACCCAGGTTCAATTTCCAGGACCAAGGCTAGGTGGCTCACAACTGTCTGTGGCTCCAGCTCCCAGGGATCTGACAACTCTGGTTTCTGTGTAACTGCTGGATGGTCTTTCCAGCCCCCGTCTGATTTCTTAAAGCATACTTGAGGTGAGTCTTTGTGCCGTGCTCTGAGGAACATGTGTTTGCTGAGAATTGGGATTTTGTAATTTTTCATACCCCTGTTAAACCAGGTTTGGTGGAGATGATGGCCAAAGTATTCAAGGTAGGAAGCCTCTCTTCATATGCCCTTTGGAAACGTTACCTTGGATTGTTGTTAAAGCAACAGTTGCTTCATCATGACTTTCACAATTAGCGCTCCCCAGGAGAGCAGGTTTTAGGTGTTTGGTGGATACTTGAGTTGTCTTTTGTGTGTCTCAAATGGATGGGCAAAGACCTGGAGTGTTTAGATACAAGAACATGCAGAGAGAAAAACTGACCTTTATGTTTGGGGTGAGTTGAAGGATCTGCTTTACCAATTAAAGACTGCCATGTCGGTTGCATTGAGGGAAGAAGGGAGAAGATACCAAAGTTCTTTTGTTTATTGGCTACATCTGCTTAGAGCCATACCCACTTGTTAGTCATTTCAGGTAAAACTGAACAGCTGTAGTCTATCAGGATTTTAGTTTGAGAATCTTATAGTTTGAGGGGAAATGACAGCTTGAAAGATGTATAACCAGTGTAAGGGGATTAAGGGATGCTGAATTTTGAGAATAAAACAAATTGTTTTTCTTCTGGAATAACAAGATCCCTATTATTATTCACAGTATTAATGTAATTTTTTGCTACATAGAAATTTTGCAAGGAGTAGAGCTTCATATTATTACTGTTGCTGCCTTTGGGTGTTCTTGTAGTATTTTGGCAAATTTTGTTAAATGAAGGCAGCTTTGAAATCAGGTAAAGGCTAAAACTGAATTTGCTATTTTAAAATGTGCTACTCATAGAACACATTTTACATTTATTTGTGTACGCAAGTGTGTTTGTGTGTGCATGAGTGTGGGCCCCACGGACGCCAGAAGAGGCTGTTGATTCCCAGGAGCTAGAGTGATAAGCAACCTGATGTGGGCGCTCGGCATGTCCCCTGGAAGAGCGAGAAGCGCTGCTAACCGCTGAGCCAGCTAACCAGCTCCAGAGAAAGCCTTTAAATCACAGCAGCTCACAAAGCTGTTGCCAGTGCTGTGTATAAAATGGAGTTTTAGATGAAGATTCTGAGGTGCCTGGTACCTGGCATCCCTTTGGAAGCTATCCCTGCCTGTGTGACCCTTCCAGTTCACCTAGTAGGTTTTTTCCTTTGTGTAACCATATGGTTTGTGATGCCAAAGTACTTGTGCTCTCTAGGAAGTAGAGTTGGAAACAAAACAGAAGGGTTTATTGGAGTTAGGGTGCTTCCCCTGAGTAGTGTGTGTTGCCTTCTAATGAAACCATGTATAATTTTATTCATATAACTCCAGTTCTAGAAGGGGGTCTTAACATTTTCTTTATGGGGAAAAAAGGGAGTAGTTCTGTTATTTCTTGGCTGATCAAAGTTTCTGTTTAGGCCCAGGAAGAGGCTAAAGAAGCAGAGTTGAGCAGAAAGGAGCTGGGCCTGGAGGAAGGAGTGGATAACCTGAAAGCACTAATCCAGGTAAAGGAGGCAGTCTCCTCCCACAGGCTTCCTTAGGCCCCTTTTACTATGTGTACTGCTTAGAATATGTTCTGGTGGTTTTTTGGTTTTTGTTTTTTTCTTTTAGGGTACAATTACACATAACATATACCATATTTTTTGTTTTTGAGAATTCAGTAATTTCCCCTCCTCCAAGTTGTGGAGTTGTCACTAGTGTTCCACTCCAGAGAGCGTCCGTATCCATTGTTAGTCATTGGTGACCCTTCTTTACCCCCAACCCTCCTAGCTGTGAAATTGTCTCAGTGGACAGTGTCACATTTTGAAAGCTGTGTTTTAACTTCTCAAACAGAGCAGACAAAAAGATCGGCAAAAGGAAATGGACAATTTTCTGGCTGAGATGGAAGCAAAATACTGCAAACCTTCCAAAGGAGGTAAAAGAACGGCTCTCAAAAAGGAAAAGAAATAAAGGAGTTTTTTTCTTCATGGGTCCTTCTGTGTCAGTGGTGCTGTGGTAGACAAGGTGGAAGGCACCTGTTAGCCTAACCTTTGAGAGAAGTTGTCCTGCATTAAAACATGGATCACCTAAGCCAAGCAGGTGTCATCACCCTGTTCTTAGTATTTCCTAGAATTCACCTGACATTGTATCAGGGCTTCACATGAAGGGTTTGTAGCAGTGATGGTTGGGAGGGTGGATTTGATATTTGCTTCCATGGACCTTCTGCTCAGGGAGCTCTATCTAGAATATTGGTTTCTGTGGACTGCTTTTGCTGATGTACATGCACTAAAGAGATACTCTACCTATGGAGAACACCCTCAGAACACTTGCTGAACAGCTATCTTTTAAATAAATGCTAGTGTGCTTTGGTCTTAATCTTACACAGATCCTCTTTTCTTGTTTGACTGTTAGCTTTTGTATTCGGTCCTTGAAGTTAGAGATGTGGGTGTTTATGTTACTGCAAACTCTTTTGTAAGACTGTATATGGATAAAGAAAAAAATGAAAAGGTCTAGTGCATTATCAGTGTTTTAAAGGACATAATCTACTTGTATTGCAACAGATAGGCTGGCTTCAACACAGACGGCTGTTGTAGTTGTCTTTGCAGGGCACAGGGTTAGTCATTTCATTGAGCTTGTCATCTGTAAGAATGAGATCCGAACTCATTAAACTGATGTATTAAGTACAGCAGGGTTTTGTTTTGTTTTTTTAATATCTTGGATCTGTTTGGTTTGGTTTATTTCAGATGAGTCTTATTGTGTAGCTCTGGTTAGCTTGGGATTTGCTATGTAGACCTACTATACTCATGTGGGTTTTTAATTTTCTCAAAACAAGGTTTCTCTGTGTGGCCCTGGCTGTCCTGGAACTTGCTCTGTAGACCAGGCTGGCCTTGAACTCAAAGAGCTCTGCCTGCCTCTGCCTCCCAAGTATTGGGATTAAGTGAGCGACACTACCGCCCAGCTATGCTCAGGTTTTTGAAGATGAATACTAATTAGCTTTGAGGGGATACACGTAAAAGGGTGAGGAACTAGGCTAAGTGACCTGGGGCGTTTAGAAAGGCCACCCATGTAGATCTGATTGTAAGGCTTTGTGGGAACACATTTTCATTTATACCTTGAGTTGGTAGATAGTCACTGCAATACGTGACATATTTGTAGTGATTGATTTGTAGACTAATATAGTCAAATGCATCGTGTATGAAATGAGCCTCTTCCTACTGAGCATTATAGTTTAAGGTTACATTACATATTTACACATTACATATTTAGTTTGTGATCACAAGCATATTAGAAGTATTTAATTAAAATATAATTCAGTGTGGGTTACTTGAAGCATCTATTTGATAGCATACAAACTTATAATAATTTACGTCACCTTCAATAGACAACCATTTGAATTTAGCCACCTTGAGAATTAGTAATGTCAAAGTGGTGTGAGAACTAAGGCAATAGTCAAGTGGTGATTTCATAAGACAGACTCAAGCCAGAATTAACACAATTACTGTGTTCCTAGTGCCCTTGAGAAGCTGGTCATGGAACTAGAGGAACATGATGTTCCCCAACTTCATTCCTCTTTGAGTGGAGAACTGGCTCAGTGGTAAAGCATAAAAACTGAGTTTGGATCCCCACTACTGACAAATCTCTGTTATTGGTGCTACATGCATGAGTGAACCCAAGTTCAGTGAGAGACTGTCTCAAAAAATGAGGTGGAGAAACAGGAAGGATACCCAGTGACCTGGCTTGCACATGCATGCACACAATTGCACAAGCATGAACACACAAAAGGCCCTGATGTCAAGTAGGCATGTAAGGCTGTCTTAGGAAAAAGAAACGGATTAGTTTACCTTATTTTGTACCCATAATGATACCTGTAGTTAGCTCTTCTTTCATTCTGCTTTTGAAAGAGAGAGCTTGGCTGGCAAGATTGCTTGGCAGGTAAAGGTGCCTACCCTGAGACCGATGTCCTCTGACCACATGCGTATGAGCATACAAAATAAAGAACTTAAAAGTTTAGGAATGACATTTATTTGATGAATATCTCAGATTGTTGGCAGCACTTTCTTCTAAAAATAGGTTAAAACTAAGTACAGTTCTCCAGAAATTAATAAAAGCAGAAATATTCTGAAGCCAGTGATCTGAATCATCTGTGTGTATGTAATCTCACTGAGTTGTATAAGAATTAAACTGGTGATTGTTTACAGACAACATGAGCAGTGATTTGGGGTGGTTTTTCATTGTTGCGTCTTTGGGTACAATCTTTACTGCCCCATGGAATAGGGTAACTAAAGCTGGAAGAAGATAGTAACTGGACACAGAACAGTTGCCCATGCAGCCTTTGGCATCTGTAGTGTTTCTTAGATAACTCTTGATGGTCCAAGCTGCTGTTTGTCAGAGCTTTGCATCATTCAGTGCCCGAGTGCTGGTGCATGAAGCCTTCATGCATTTATAATGTGCTGCGGCCTTGCAGTTTCTTACTTGCCCTGTGGTTGGTCACTGCCTGGCTCTAGAGATGGGTCCACCTTTGCTCTGAGGTTTTGTAGACCCATGTGACTGAGGACCTGCCAGACACAGAATTGCACAGAATGACATTAGTAAACAGTCTGTATTTGGTAAGAAACATCACAGTTCATGTCTTAGAGACTTTTGTATAAATTACTACATGTGCTTTAAATTTGGACACTGTCTTAAGTATATATTCACCAAGGCATGTTTAAATAGTTTACCCTACTGGAAAACTATTATCGTCTAAGTAGTGAAAGCAAGCTGGGTGTTGTGGCATATACTTCTAATCTCACCACTTTGGAGGCAGAGATAGGAGAATATCTTGTGAGTTCAAGGCCAGCCTGGTCTTCATAGTGAGTTCCAGGGCTTTCAGGGCTGAACAGCTGAGACTCTTGTCTTAAAACAAAAGTCAAAGAGAACCAAAACTGTAGCCTAGTTTTGCTTGAAAACCCACTCATTAAAAACTAAGATGTGCCAGGTAGTGGTGGCACACATCTTTAATTCTAGCACTCAGGAGGCAGAGACAGGTGATCTCTATAAGTCTGAGGCCTGGTTTATAGTGTGAGTTCCAGGACAGCCAAGGCTACACAGTGAAACTGTTTTGAAAAACAAAAACAAAAAAATGTATATGTATGTGTGCCTGTGAGTTTTATGTCATATGTATGCAGGTACCTGTGGGGCCAGAAGAGGGAGTCTGATCTCTTGAAACTGGTGGCTGTGAGTTGCCTGACATGGATATTCGGAACCTTAGGTTCTCTGGAAGAACAGCAAGTACTCTTAACCACTGAGCCATAACCGTCCCCCCACACCAAAACATAATAATTTATCTTAAAGATTAATCTGCTTGTTAATAAAAAAACAAACCAAAAATCAGGAACTTTTTGGCTTTGGGCAGCAAGCCTTTTTACACCCATCTTCCAAAATGATGCTAAGATGATTTACATAGATGAGGGAGGGACAACTAAATATAGACAAGTCTGCAGGAAAGGAAGATGTGTACGAACAAAGAAAATAAAAGCAACAACTACAGCCCCACCTGTACCTGCAGACCCCCTGCCAGGTCGGGCCTGATGAGGATACTCAGATGCACATGAATTTCGGTACTGAGTGTCTGGCTAAAAGAAAGGGAAAGGCATCTTAGGATGTAGCTTCTCCCAAAAGAGTCTTGTTTGAGGCTTACAGAGTGTATTAGTTACTTTTCTACTGCTTTGATAAAACACCATGACCAAGGCAACTTACAGAAGGAATGGCTTATTTAATCCATCAAAGCAAGAAAACAAAAAACATGGCGGCAGGAACAGTTGAGAATCTACATCTTGAATTGCAAGTAGGAAGCAGAGCTATCTAGCTAGCAATGGTGGGAATCTTTAAACTCACACACACCTGAAGTGACATACTTCTTCCAGGCAGGCCATATCTCCTAAGCTGCCCAAACAACACCACTGGCTAGGGACCAAGTGTTCAAATGCCATAGACTGTGGGGAACATCTCACTCAAACTGACACAGAGGAAAACTTACCGTTAACAATGACAAACTGTCATCTGCCAACCTGAGGGTACTGTGTTAAATTCCAGTAGAAAACTGCAAGCTAGATGTCCACAAAGCAATTTGCTAACTTAATATATATTTAAGAAAATCTTAGCATTTTCAAATAATCCATATGGTGTAATACTGCAATTAGATACAAAAGGATGTTTTATTTTACCATCATTGTGTTGCAGTTTTGCAACACCATAGCTGGCCAAGACAATTCCATCTGATGTTATAGCATTCCGTTTTAATAGAACTAACACTGTTGGTGAGAGGGAAGCGTACCTATAATTTCACCATGTGATGAACTTTAGCTTTCAATTTACGTTTAAGCTTTATGAAACTCAAACATTTCAAAGTTAATTCAGTTGACTTTGGTGATGCATGTTTTTAATCCAAGCAGAGACAGAGAGAGAGGCAGAGGCAGGCAGAGCTCGTAAGTTCAAGGCCACCCAGACCTACCTACTGTCTCAAAACAAAATACCAAAGTTATGTCAAGGGATTTTAAATGTAAATACTAAAAAGAGGCATCATGCTGGGGCTACCTAAGTAAAACAGTCTCTGTGAGAGGCTAGAATTAAGAGTTAGAACTTCTTCCCGATGAAGGTACCACACTGTGGGGATTAGGCTTTAGCAGATTGCTTTATGGACCACATGATGTAACATGGCTGTTCAAAAAGTAGAAGTAACCACAGACAAATGAGCTTGGTGCCTCTGCTTCAATAAAGCTTTACTTACAAAACAGGCAGTAGTCTTGTACAGCTCATGGACTGAGGTTTGTTGACTCCTAGACTAGATGAAAGCACCAAGGAACAAAGTTCTAGTCAGCAGCACCAGGCCCAACGCTCAGAGCTCACACTCTTAGTTATATTGAACTGCTACTTAATCTTTTTTTTTTTTTTTTTTTTTTTTTTTTTAATGATTGCAAATAGGGAAAATACTGTTAAGGCAGGCAGTTTTTATTGTATAAAGTACATTTAATTTTTAAAGAGACTGAAGTGCTTTCATATGTTCATTTTTTCCCCTAAGGCAACTAAAATTAAATTGTGAATGGAAAGAACATAGTCATAAAACATAAACTTTGCTTACGAAATGTTCTGAATCTAATGGGACTAATTCAGAACATGTTCTTAGGTTTTCCCAGGTTCACACTGAATCCTAGGAATCAACTACATTTCCCTTTTGGCCTTTTCTGTGACTTTATTCTAACTCAAACCTCATGAAGTTTTAAGTTGAATAGTACCCTTTAAAAGTCACATCAGCTTGGAACTTGTGAATGTGACTGTTTTTGTAAAAAACATTTCTTTGTGTAAGTAAGTTAAAGTGAAATCATATTGTTTTAGATGGACCAAAACTTCTATGGCTGTTATCTTTTTTTTAATTTTATTTGTAATAGGTATTTTGAGTACATGTATTGTGTTCACTGGGAAGTTAAAGACACTTGTAACCTGCCATGTAGGTGCTGGGAATCAAGCCTGAGGCCTCTGGAAGCAAAGTAGTGCTCTTAACCACTGAACTATCTCTCTAACCCCAACTTTTTTTTTCTTTGTGTCTATGGTCAGTGTGAGTGTGTACCCACACATGTGCACACGGCAGATTCCCACCCTTTGGTGTGGTTTTCAGGAGCTCCTACCTTTTTTTGCCAACAGGGTCTCTCCCTGGGATCTGGGGCTTACCTATTAGGGCATTAGCCTACTACATGCCCATCCAGCAGAAGCATTGCAGGCAACCATAGAAGCTACAGAGAGGCGAGAAAGTTCTCTTAGAGCTTGCAGAGAACTTCCAGTTTCTCTAACTGGCAGTATTAAGTTTCTGTTATTTTGGCTATGTTGTGGTCATTTGTTATGGGAGCCCTGTGAAACAAACAAATGCAAACTCCCACCACTGCTTAGTAGAAGACGGTTCCAGGGTCAAGTTAGGATATATGAACTACAAATGCTACCATTCTGAAAACTGGAACAGGACATGGAATCTCTAGTTAAGCACTAAGTGTAAGCTTAGTATGTATGACTTGTATGCTTTACAAGTCCTTCTGCCACAAAGCAGATGAGGTAGGGGCCATGCATTGACATATAGGTGTACAAGGTCACAAGGCCCCAGTCCTCAGGAATTTTTCAGATTCTTTCTTAAAAGTAAAAGGGCTAGTAAGTGCACAGTAACTGAGACAAGTATCAGCATTTAAAACACTTATGGGAGAGAGGGTCAACTCAGCTCATATCCCAGGTCCTCTGTCTGACACCACTTTAAAGTGTAAACTCCACAAGAGCAGAGAAGACAGTAAAGTCAGGCTGACCAGGTATGCAGTGGAGTTTATCTTGTTAGCTTATGCTCAGAGTAAATTGCTGAGGAATTTTAATTTATGAATAGGGCATTTTACTAACAATAGGCTGGGGACCACTTAGAATTTCAAGAAGACATACCTAGAGTTGTATTTTATCATTATAATCTCCAACTTTTTCTTAGAGTTAATCAAGCCACTAGATAAAAAGACCTAAATTTGCCAACTCCTCTCCTATAACCCCCTTCTTTCCTCAACTATCATAGACAAATAGGAGCTGAGTTGGTAGCTATCACCTGTAATTCCAGCACTTGGGAGCTGGAGGCAGAAAGAGTTCAAGATAGCATGGGCTGTCTGAGATACTGCTAACCCCTCCAAAACAGATAAATAGGAAGCACGTTACCAAGAACGACTGAGTTGTGTTGGGTCTAGAGAAGACAGGTAAAAGGAGCCTCTCTTGGGGCTGCTGGTTAGGCTCGTCCACCACTGCACTTCGAGCTCGGCTGGGGTCACCGTGAGGTTTCTGCAGAGGAGATGAAGTCACAGAAACAGCTAACAGTGCCTTGGAAGCTGCGTCTGTCCCACATCAGCAGCTGTGGTACCCACTGCCATGGCCTAGAACCTGGTTTATTTTTGGCAGAGGACAGTGTGATTTGAGGTCAATGTAAGTCCTACAGAACTACTGCTGGTGAGGGCTTCGAATAAGCAAGGGCAGGCAGGACCCAAGACTTACTGTGGCCCGCGGCCCCACGGTGCTCAGGTGTTCAACTTCAGCTGTTCCAATAGGTGGCAGCAGATTGTTCCGACCCAGGGTCATTGGTGAGGGATTAGAGAGTGTGTCTGCTGTCATTGGACTGCAGATCCCAGCAGCAAGACCGAGATGGGAAAGCAAAGTTGTTACAATACAGGCAAAGTGATGAGAAATTCAGTGAACCAAGCCGCCAAGTTTAATGTGCTCAGGAAGCTTTAAGCCACCTGGATTTTCAGAAAAGGAGTAGCAATTTTGGAAAGAGTTTTTTTCCCCCCTCCCTTAAATTTCACAAATATAAATATTGAGCTGAATCAACAGAATGATCTCATCCAGCATTTGTATTTCACTAAAACTTTTTTTTCCCCCCAGACAGGGTTTCTCTGTAGCTGTGGCTGTTCTGGAACTCAGTCTGTAGACAGGCTGGCCTTAAGATCCCCCTGCCTCTGCCTCCCAAGTGCTAGGATTAAAGATGTGTACCACCACTGTCCAGCTTCACCAAAATGTAAATAAATAAAAAATTAGAATTGAAGCCAGGTGTGGTGACACATGACTGTAATCCCAACACTCCAGGAGGTAGAGGCATGCAGATCTCTCTAAATTCGAGGCCAGGCTGGTCTAAAAAATGAGTCCAAGTCAGCAAAGGCTACCCACAGAAATTCTGTCTTGGAAAAACAAAACATAACAAAACAAAATTGGATATAAACCTATAGACAATCTATTGTATGACTGCTGTTTTTAGACATAGCTTTAATCTTATATTCAAACTCATTTTATAACGATTCTCATAATTATTACTAGTTTTACTAGTTTCAGAGATTCTGCATTTGAAACGTACACCCAGGATCCTCTGAGGATTTCTTCTGCAGGCCATGGTGTCCCAGCTCGTGAGTGGCTTGTGCCAATTGGATGAAGGGTTCGTGGTGGGGGGTTGCGCCTCCTGGCAGACTGCGTTGTATATGACAAAGATGACGTACTAAGCTCCAGGGCTCGGTTTGGCCAATTTCGGTTTGAAAGGATGGAACTGGACCCAGGCCTCATAAGTAGCTTGTCATCAAGATCTCTAATGGCCAAATCAGAAACCCACAATGAAAATCACTACGTGAAAGACGATGTTCAGGTTAAAAAGCCTAAGATATTCAGGGAAGAAAAGAGCAAAGTGGTTTCCAGAAGGTTATCTGGGACTCAGGCATGAGAGGCTGTTTTCTAAGATAGGGACTTGTTAGATAGTAGGCCAGGCTGGAATTTGAGGTCCTTCTGTTTGGCCTCACAAGTGCCTGGATTATAGGTGTGTACCTGACTTACTAGAATGGAGACTTGGGAAAGTGCCCTTGATCCCTTTGCCACACAGTCACTTGCTCAGTTAAAGGAAAAGCCAGGCTGATGGGCACATAGTGCTTCCCACTCAGAGTCCTACAATATTCGAAGCACTTTCTGAGCTGAGGGAATTTCCTCGGGGTTACGGATTGAGGCATAGTGTGGCTCCGACTCTGATATTGAAATCGTGAGCTAAGTTGCACGGGACCAAGCACTTTCCTCTGGGCTCTGGACGCTGCACACACGTGGTGCACATACACATATGGAAACAGACACTCATACACACAAATAAAAAGAAACCTTTCAAATGCTGAGCTAATTGGAACCTACAGGAGTGGAGTTCAGTCCTGGAGGTCCTGAGGCAAAGGGCCCTGGCCACATGCTGCCCAGAGGAGTAAGTCTAGTAGATCCCTGTAAGCATAAGCAACTAAGGAACAAAACTCTTCCATGAGTCTTCTGACATGAGCACGCCTAAATGGTGCTCCATAGCTGTGGTGGTGGGTTTGGGCTGTTTGTTTTACAGCAGATACCACGAAGTCTGACACATCAAAGACATCTAGGAGACAAAATGGAGTGAAAGTGAAAGCACTGAGCAGTCAGCCTTTGCCGCCTAACTCCTCAGCCTTCCAGGCCTGGGTTGTACCCCACTGCCTTGGTGTTTGGAGGATTTGGAAAGGAGAATGCCCTTGCTCTAGCTGGAGATTTAGAGGAGCTCTTTCTGGTCTTCCTAAGTAACCACTTACTCAGGTCCCCCCACCTTTTTCATTCCGGCTCACTCTGAATATATTCTAACTAAAAAGGCATGGTCTTTAGCTGTTCTCCATCGATATTCTAGTCTGTCAACTCCTTTCCTGTCTGTGAGTTCAATAGCTACCTCTTGCTAGGTGACCTGTAAGTCTCCAAATCTGTACTCTTCCACATTCTCTTGAGTTGGCCCATCACTCAAAACAGAATCCAAAAGAAACACATATTTTCCATAAAGCACACCTCCTGAGCTTGAAATCTCAGCGCTGACTTTGACTCCCATTACTGCAGCATCTCCTAACCTCAGTCATTCTTCTTTGACTGGTGGGGAACAGATACTTGAGAGATGAGTATCTGCAGCAGAGCTCTACTGTGGTCCTTTTTACTCCCTGACCTGCACTAGTGCTGAGTACAGATGCCCATAGCTCTTGCTTGAACTTGGGTATAGACTCCTTTCTCTTATGTTCCTTATGCTGCAGCACAATTCCTTTCTCACACTGTGGAGCCCCTAATGTATGCTCTCCAGATGAAGCTAGCTTTGCTGGTGAGACTGTTTGATGGTATAAGTACTTTGACAGTTTCTCAAAAATTAAACAACTGTCCTGCCATCTTTTTTATTCTAGGTATTGAATCAAAAGAAATGTGACTATATGTCCTAAAAAAATGACCTATGTAAAAATACATATGGTGACAAACTGAAGAACACAGCATACATAATTACACCAGTTACACTGGTCATGTATAACGGGACAAATACCAATGTGACATTCATAGTCATCCATAACCTGATTACATTTATTAATTTTGTAAGTTCTTTTCTACTGATTTTACCATGACCTATTTAAATTCTATAATTTTGTCAATGATCTTTGATTGGAAGCACTGAAGTTCTAAAAAATTACTTTTTGTGAGCCAGATGTGGTTGCATGACTTTAATCCTAGAACTCAGGAGGCAGAGGCAGGTGGATCTGAGTTGAGGCCAACCCGGTCTATATAGCAAGTGACAGGACTGCCAAGGCTATACAGAGAGTCTCAAAAACAAAAATCTTTGTGTGTACGTATTCATATATGAAAGTCAGAGAACAGCTCTTGAGAGCCAGTTCTCTCCTTCCATCATGTAGGTCCCCAGAATCAAACTCAGGTTGTCAGGATTGGTAGTGGGCACCTGTATCCTCTAAGCAAATCTCTTTGGTCAGAAAGCATTAAAGTTCTGCTTACACCGCTATACCAAAATGGTCTGCTTCTTCTTAAGTATTTAATACGTTCCTATCTCCAACTCTTTTCACACATCATTTTTCCTACCCTGTAATCATCTAAATTCCTAGACACAGACTCATCAAAGTGCCTTCTCCTTTGGGGCCGTATAGCACTCTGTCTGGGTAGCACTCACATGACTCTCAGCCATAAAATGATGTATGTGGCCAGATGCCAGGTTGCTTCCCAGTTACCGGCTCCCAGGCATAGAGATCTTGCCCCTTAAGTGTTTTCCTCCCTGGATGTGTCTGCCACTTGGTGGCATGGAGGTGACTGATGCTGCTTTCCCTTTATTTCTCAGCATTCTATTTAAGCTCTACAGTGCATTAAAACTCGGGCTTCTTACAGGAGCTTATCCATCAGGGAGAGATTCCTTGGCTGCAGAGGCATCCCATGAACCAAGAGGCCATTCACGTTTGGCTGATGACCACTTGCTTGACAGAAACTCATCTGTGTGTCAAAAGCAGACATTGGTTGGTGAAGACAGCTGCTCGATTTGCTAAAGTTAGCACAGTTAGTGTTTCCAGTTAGGTTATTTATACATTCCCCCCACCTTTCCCTTAACTTTTAGAACAGTTGGCCAGTAGCCCCCAAAGTGCACTATCAAGAGAACAGGGTTCTTTTTTTTTGTTTTGTTTTATATTTCTAAGTGATTGCTGATCAATACAGATGAAAGCAATTAATGGCCACTCTCATAGGGAAAAGGGAATGTTATTATTGCTTACAAGACAAAAGAAGACCTAAATAGTGAAGTCACAAGCAAATTTTGGAACAATACAAAAAATATGTACAAAGTAATTGGTCTTTTCATCAGCACATAACCCTGAATTCTGCAGATTCACTACCCTCGAGCACTACTTCTTCATCATTCATTGTTCTTGGTTTTTTTTTTTTTCCTTTAAAAAATTTTATGACAGTGTCTCTCTGTGTTGCCCAGGCTGGCCTTGAAGTAATCTTCCTGTGCCAGCCTTGTGAGTAGCTGGAACTACAGGGCATGTGTTTCCTCAAGCCCTATTTAATAAATTCCCAATGCTTTGTAAGGGTTAATCACAGTTGTTCTAACGTGGCCATCATTCAGTGCCCTTTAACCACCTCTTTTGCCATAAAACACTTTCCTTCCTCTTTCTCTCAAGAACTAGCTGTAACCAACTATAATCCCAGCACTTGAGAAGGTGAGCCAGGGGGATTTTGAGTTCAAGGCTAGGCTGAGCTATACAGTGAGTTTGAGGCCAGCCTGGGCTACACAGTGAAACAGTCTCTCAAAATAACTATGTTGCTAATGAACCACGCCAGAAATAGTGCAACCAAGGCAAACATCAGAACAAGCTTTTTCTGGCAAGAACTGTCCCAGGTTCTCATAATCCGCTCTAGGGCTTACCGGATTTGAGGTGATAGACAGCACCTTGGACTGCGGCACTCGAGGTAAGACCAAAGGATGCTGTTCGTTCAGCACATAGGGACTTCCCGAATCCAGTCTGGTAATTTCAGCATTACTCTCATCATCTGAGCAAAGGAACAGGATCTATTATGCATAGGTATCTTCTGATGTACAGTACTGAGAGAAAATCTCCCTGGCAGCTAGTAGTCTTAAGAAAGGCTTCACTCACTTCTGCGTTCAACTGCATACACCTGCATAGTTACAAACCCTCAAGCTCAGAGTACAGTTTAAAGTGATTTCCAACGCTGATAACGGCTGCTGGTACCAAGCAGAAGGAAAAGCCAAGATCTATAACAACCTTTGAGATGTTTTACATTAGTGCTGCCCTATGTGACCATAGGAGACAACACCATAGGACACTTAAAGGATGGCTTCTGTGGCTATGGAATGCAATCTTTAAAGTTAAAGAGCCACATGTGGCTCGTGGCTACTGTATTCAACAGTGTAACTTTAGAACCTTCAGATCATTAATCCTGTCCTCAGTTCCCATATACAATGCCAGTGAAACCAGAAACTGTTCAAAATCACGTTTTCTATAAGGAGACTAAGTGCCCTGAAGAAAAGAAAGTGGAACAGCACTATGAGCTCTGGAAAGACTTCCAAAACTGGGATGGACAGACACTGAATGTAATCCTAACATTCTCCTCAAAAAAACAGAACAAACAAAAGAAAAACCCTGAAAAATATGAGCAAGTACAAAATATGAAAGAAGCATAGTTTTTAAGAGAACACAACAAATATACAAAAGCCTCTAAACTAAAATGTAAGTAGAAGGTTAAATAGCAAACTAGGAGGGAAATCTGGGGCTTCAGAGATGACTCCATAGTTAGGAACGCCTGCTGCTCTCTAAGAGGATCCAGAGTTTGCATCCCAGCACCCATATCAGGCGGCTTACAGCTACTTGAAGCCACAGCTCTAGGGGTTCCAGTAACCTCTATGGACCTCTGCAATACTAGCATACACATGTGCATACACGTGTTCACACACAAATAAAAAGAAATAAAAAAAATCTGAAGTGAATGCTAAAGGATATTTTTTCCTGTATGCAAATTATTCCTTGGTTTAAAAATGTACAAAAGTATTCTTTTACACACAAACAAAAATAATAGAATTTGAAGAACAGTACTGACAAGACTGAGAACAGGAATTCACTGAGTAGTGGGCATACAAACTCACCATCACTTAGGGTAACTGCTATCTAGTAAACAGTGACCAATCTCCCATGCCTTGGTAAACATACAGATTTTTTTTAAGACTGGTTCTCAGAATATCCTTGGCTGTCCTGGACTGGCTTTGTAGACCAGGCTGGCCTCAAACTCAAAAGGCATCTGTCTGCCTCTGCCTCCCTCCAGTGCTGGGATTACAGGTGTGCACAACCACGCCTAGCTAGCATACAGAAAACTTTACATATGTATGGCAAGATATATTCAAGAATGTTCACATCATTATTGTCATAACTGCCAAATTACATTTTAGTATTTCTAGAACAAAGTGGTATTAGAAATTTTTGTTATTACAGCCTGGCAATGGTGGTGCATGCCTTTAATCCCAGTGGTTGGGAGGCAGATGCAGGCGGATCTTTGTGAGTTCCAGGACAGCCAGGCTGTATTACATTTATTTGTTTGTGTGTATACATGTGCCACCGTGCTTGTATATGCATCAGAGGACAACTTAACAGCTTGCTCCTTCCACCAGGTGGGTTCTGGGGGCTGACCTCAGGTTGTCAGGCTCCTTTTTCCTCTGAGCCTCACCACCATAAACTGGGATTTTTGTGCTTCTCAATATTAAGCCCAACTAAAAATGAACTGGAGGATAAATCATGTTTCTGAATGAAACCAGTATTGTAGTCTTCAGTGTCTCTAAGTCATTTCCATTATCATCATTTGGCTTACTGTCTAATTGAGAGATGGTCCATCTTTTCACAAACAATCAGCAGGGAAGCTTGTTTCCTCATTAGCAAATTAGGGTTAGCATCATGACAATAATTTAAAGCTAAGTATTTTCTTCCTAGTTGAGCATCTTGATTAAGAACAAATACAACAAACAAGTTATGCAGCCTCTGAGTGCTCTAGTTAGTTCTGTGTATCTTTTGTGTGGCTGGTCCAAAGTGCATCATGTTAGGATTGTAGAGTGCTGAGTCCCTTGTGCAGGCAATTGCTGAAGCTCCTGGGAGAAAAGGAGATCCTTTATGTACATCTGCATTTTTGAGAGATAAGAAACTGGTTATGGGCTGGAAAGATGGCTCAGTGGTTAAAAGCACTGGTTGTTCTTCCAGAGGGCCAGGGTTCAATTCCTAGCACCACAGGACAGCTCACAACTGCCTGTAGCTCCAGTTCCAGGGGATCTGATACCTTCACACAGACATACTTGCAGGCAGAACACCAATGCACATTAAAAAAAAAAATACTGGTTACATTACTTGGTTTTATATACTTCTAGTTTACAGAAAAATGTAGAGTAACAGGCTGTCACATGACTAAAGTGCAACCTGGTCTCTGTGCTGATTAGTTTTTGTCAACACAAATTAGAGTCACCTGGAAAGAGAAACTCAATTGAGGAACTGCTTCTACCTGACTGGCCTGTAGATATGTCTGTGCAGTTATTTATTTATTTATTTTGATTAATTGATGTGGGTGGTGCCACCCCTGGATAGGTGATCTGGGGTGTATTAAAAAAATGGGGTAAGATGCTGGATGGCTCACAGCTGTCTATAGCTCCAGTCTTGGGGGGAGGGGCTGTGTCTGACACCATCTTCTTGGCTTCTGCAGGCACTGCATGCACATGGTAGGCATGGACATAGATGTAGGCAAATACCTGTACGCATAAAAATAAAAAAAAAAAAACAACCTGAAAGAGAGAGAGAGAAAGGAAGAAAAAGAAAGAAAGGCAGGCAGGCTGAACAAGCTATGGACAGCAAGCCAGCAGGCAGCATTCCTCCATGGCCTTTGCTTCAGTTCCTACCTTGGTTTCCCGGATGATGAGCTGAGATGAGGACACATTACACCCTGTCTTCCCCAGGTTGCCTTTGGTCATGGTGTTTGTCATGCAACAAAAGCAAACTTGATCAGCTTTCTTCCTTTTGTATCAGTAGATGTTGCTCTACTGGTTTGTTCCAGGGCCAAATAGTTTGCTCTTATTAAACAAACAAACAGAACAACACTTGGTCTACCCCAAAGACCTGAAGGCGCGTGTTATGTGTGCACTGAGTACAAGGGGTGTTCATTTACAAGCTGTCCACAGCCTCCTTTAGTCTAGACGGCAGAGCAGAGTAGCAATGAGAATGGATACCTGTTCCTGAAAGGCGTTTGTTTCACTGTTTGTCTGATTCTGTGTAAACAAAAGTTCACTCTGTTTCAGGGCCTTTCAGTCAACTCACTGAATTTAGGTTTTATGTAGCCTAGGCAGACTTTCAATTCCTCATCCTCCTGCCTCCACCAAGTGCTAAGATTGGAGCTGTGTACCACTACAAGCTAATCAGTTGATTTTTTTAATTTCGTTTGTCTATGAGGGGGTGAGGAAGTGAGCATGAGCATGTGCTGGTGGGCTGGCATGTGCCAAGGCATGTGTGTATAGGCTAGAGAGCAACTTTAAGGAGTCAGCTCTTTCTTGCCACCTCATGAAACTGGGGGATTGAACCAAGGTCCTCAGGCTTGCA
Source organism: Psammomys obesus (assembly GCF_907164565.1). Classification (NCBI taxonomy): domain Eukaryota; kingdom Metazoa; phylum Chordata; class Mammalia; order Rodentia; family Muridae; genus Psammomys; species Psammomys obesus. The sequence goes on from NW_026590062.1 coordinate 30,036,521, forward strand.
CACAAACGTCTCTACCTGCAAGCCCTCTCACTTCCCTGACCAGGTAACTTAATGAAGAGTGTTTGTCCTGGTCTCTTGGGTTTCAGAACGGAGTAAAAATAGATAACATCAAACACAGCAAAGGTTGGACAACTGGAACTCACAATATCTGTGAGAGTGTATATAGGTAAAAATCACATCAGGAAAATTTTGGGGGATGCCACTGACATTGGCATAGTTTATCACATGACTTACCACATCTATGCATATACATACCAGTGCGTATGTTCCCCCAAAGACACATGGAGATGTTCCTAACATCACTCTATGCAGAAAAACATAAACTACCCAAATAACCATCAGCAGTAGATATAATAGAATACCATACAGCACAAAAGGAAGACTATTACAGGCAAACATAACAACCTAACGTTCATGGTGGAAAAAACATGCAGAAGGGTGTATAAGGTATTGATCTAGTCTTACAAAGAAATTTTGGAATAGGCTTCATAGGCTTCTTTGACTTTTTTTTTTTGGACACAGGGTCTCTCTTTTTATCCCCATCTAGCCTTGTATTCACAGAGCTCCTCCTGACCCTGCTTCTCAACTACTGAAGAGTAAAGGTGTGTACAACTATACTTGGCCTAGGGGAAAGGTCTCTTTTTTTGTTTGTTCGTTCAGTTTTTGTTTTGAGACAAGATCTCACTGTGTAGCCCTGGCTATCCTGGAGCTCACTTTGTAGATCAGGCTGGCTTTAAACTCCCAGAGCTCTCCATGTCTCTACCTACCAAGTGGTGGGATTTGAGATGTGTTTCTTGACAAAGAGTCCTATGTTGTTAAGCTAGCCTGAAACTCCTGATTCTCTTCCTCTGCCTCCATGTTGGGAACATAGACATACACCATCACACCTGGCTTTTTTTTACATAAATTCAAAATAAAATTAATCTGTGTTGTTAGAAGTCAAAATAGGCTTTGGGAGTGTTGGTAGCATTCTATTCTTGATTTGGGTATTATTAAAACAAAAATATCCAATTTAAAATTATTTTATTCCTATGCAGTGTTTGGTAGGGAGGAAAGTGTTCTATCACTATACTACATCCCCACCTCAAGATTCTTCAATTTAGGACTGAAGAGATGGCTCAGCAGTTAAGAGAACTTGTGGCCCTACAGAGAATCTAGGTTTGGTTTCCGGCACCCACACAATGCCTCACAGCCATATTGTAAATTCAGTTCCAGGGGATCCAATGTCATGGTGTACACACATACAGATTAAACACCTACACTCATAAGAGAAATAAATCTGAAAAAATTTTCTTAGAAGAATGTTAAAATTAAAAAAAAATTCCTCCAAGCTGGGCATGGTGGCACATGCCTGTAATCCCAATACTCAGGGAGGCAGAGGTAGTCAGATCTCTGAGAGTTCAAGACCAGCCTGGTCGATAGAGTGGATTCCAGGACAGCCAGGGCTACACAAAGAAACCCAGTCCCTAACAAACAAACATTTTAAAAAACAACAAATGGACAAAGTAGTTCATACCTGTAACCACAGCACCACAGAACCTGGCAGGAAGGCTGTGTGAGTATAACAGTATCCTGGCTACATTGTAAATTCGAGTCTGGCCTATGCTGTCTCAAAAAAGTGATTTGCTTGACTTTTGCTTTAGCCAGATGTAATAGTGACAGTGACAGGATTCACTTGTTTAAAATAGCCAATACAAGCTGTAAGACAAAGGATATTAGATAATAAAAGGGTAAATTCTGGAGATATAAACAAATGAGACATGCTCTGCAACTGCCTAAGTTGATTTCCAAGATCAAAAACTCAAAGATACTGGGCAGGAAAATACAACTCATAATGAAAAAGATATCAATAAGCAAAACAGGCAGTAGCACGCTTTCTACATCTCCTCCTTTTTGTCAGTGTCTCACTATGTAGCTCAGGTTGGTCTTTAACCTTCTACCTGAGCCTTTGAGTGTTGGCATTCCAGGTGTGTGATAATACACCCAGCATTATTCAAGTTTTTTAAAACAAATGGAGGAATGTAAGTCTAAAGATCATACAGAGAATACCTTGAGACCAGTGGCTGAAAGGAAAGTACAATGAATAAACTTAATAATAATATATTTATGATCACAGAAGAGATTAATGAGAAAGCACAACAACATAGGCTATCCAAAATACAATAGAGGAAAACAATACATTTATTAATATAGATGTAAGCATGGGCATTAAGGGGGAGAGGCAAGAGAGGCTATTGGAGACAAGACAGACACAAGAAAAGCACAGTTATACATATCTAAGGTATGAACTATTCATACAGGATGGCCTAAGAATTTTAAACCTAAGTTACCTGAGGGCTCTGTGATTAGGCAGATCTACTTCTGAATAACTGGAATCCTAATAGACAAAAGCATGTGAAGAAACAATGGCTGAAACCTTCAGTGAAAGCTTTCTGAATTTACACACACAGAAAATCCAGCCACCGCCACTCAGAAGAAACCTACATTAAAGCACACCATCAAATTGCCTGAAACCAGCAATAAGGAAAAAAAAAAAAGATGTAGCCAGAGGCTGGCTGTGGTGATATATGGATATATGCCCTCCACCCCAAGTAAGTCTTGGGAGACAGAGACAGGTAGATATCTGTGAATTTGAGCCAGCCTTGTTTACATAGAGGGTTCCAGGTCAGAAGTGAAAAACAAATACATAGCGACAAAATAACATCTAGCTTCTTATTAGAAGTAATGCAAAGAAGACCACAGATAATATCTTTAAAGTACTAGGAGGTAAACTGTTGATAGACTAGAAAAAATTTAAATACAAAAAGAATAACTAGTAGATAGAATAATTGCGCATAAGGAATGTTAAAAGAATATTTTTCAGGCTAGACTTTGAGAATTTTTAAAAATTGTATGTGTTTGGGTGTTTGTCCACGTCTATATACGCACACCACATGCATGCAGACTTGTGGAGGCCAGACGAGGGCATTGGATCCCCTGGAACTGGAGTTACAGATGGTAACCATGTATATGGGTGCTGAAAAAGGAACTCTTTGCAAGAGCAGCAAATGCTTTTACTCACTGAGACAACTCTCCAACCCCAGGCTACAAGTTTTTTTTTCTTTTATAGTAAGTTTGTTGTAATGAGGTAAGACTCATAAATAACTTTAAACTCTATGCCCGTTTTCACAGTACTCACAGTGTTGTGCAATCATCACCACAGTGTCATTTCAAAAAATTTTCATCACTCCAAGTCCCTTCCATTCCCTGACAACTATTAACTTACTTTGTGTCTGCAGTTTTGACTGCCACATTAATATATGTGGCCTTCTGCATCTGTCTTTCATTTAGTATATTTTAAAGGTTCACCCATGTTGTGATAATAGTTTGGTACTTAATTCCGTTTATGGATGAATGGTCCACTGTATAGAGTATTAGTCTGTCAGGGCTTTAATGGAACAGGCTGGGCGGCGTACACAATAGACATTTATTTTCTCACAGTTCTGGGGTCCAAGATCAAGATGCCATCAGGGCTGGGCTCCCGTAAAGCTTCTCTTTCTGGCTTGTAGATGGCCACCTGCTTGCTGTGTTCTCATTCGGCCTCTTTTCTGTGCATGTGTGGAAAGAGAAAGAGATCTCTGGTGTCTCTTCGTCTTCTTATAGACACCAGCCTACTGGTGGAGGGTGCTGCCGCCCCGTGGCCTCACTTAACTAAGCACCTCCCTAAATGCCCTAAAGCACATCAGAGATCAGAGCTTCAACAGAGGGAGTTTAGAGGGCACACAATGTAGTCCACAAACATGCACATGTCAAAGTTTTGCTTATTCACTGGCTGCTGGACACTTGAGTTTTCACTTTGAGTCTATTTCTGATTATACTACTATGAACGAACATGTAGAAGTTCTTGTGTAAACACTGTTTTCAGTTATAGAGGAATTTCTGGGTTATATTTTGTATTTAATATTTTAGGAACTTTCCACAATGGCAGTACATCTTAAGCTTACACCAGCAATTCATGAGAGCTCCAGTTAAAACCACCTCTCTCTCTTTCCTCCTCTCTCTCAAACACACACACACACACCATACACTCCCTAGTGGGCATGAAGAAGCATTTCACTCTGGTTTTTACTTAACTGATATACACCACCTTTTCATGTGTTGACCATTTATAGATCTTCCTTGGAGTAGTATTTATTGGAGGCATTTGCCCAATTTTAAAAACTGGATACCAGCTCCTTATCAGGTATATGGTTATAATCATACATACATATTATAATTATATAATTGTGCCATGTGTGGTTTGTGTTTCACAATTTTGAGAATGTCTTTTGATGTACACGTTTTTAATTTCGATGAAGTTCAACTTACTTTTTTCTGTGACATAACAGAATGTGTTATGTCACATCTAAGAAATTGTTAAATCATAAAATTTATTATAAACTTTCTTCTAAGAGTTTCATATTTTTCACTCAAATTTAGTTTTATTCTATTTTAAAAGAATATGTTTTTGTATTTAAAGTGTTTACATTTGTTAATTGTGGAAGTCAAGGGACAACTTGTTAGATTTGCTTCTCTCCTTCTATATAGGTTCCAACTGAACTCAGGCTGTCAGGCCTGATGGGCACTGAGCCATCTTGCTGGCCTGTTTCATCCACTTTTGAGTTGACTTTGTAAATGATTGCATGTTAGGGTCCAACTTCAGTTTTTTTCTGTGTGGATATCCATTTGCTCCAGCTGCATTTATTGGAGAGATGTCACCTGCACTAACTAATCTTGGCAGCCCTGTTGAAATTGTGATATACATGTTCGGGTTTGTTTTTATTACATTGATACCCTGCACTACAGATGCACTGGCGTATCTGTCCTTAAAATCGTTAAGTTAGCTCTCTAACTTTGTTCTTCAATACTGTTTTAACTGTTGAGGGTCCTTGCAGTTCCAGATGATTTTCAGTTCTAAAAAAAAAAAAAAAATGCAGCTGAATTTGTTTTGTCTTGTTTTTGTGGGCTTTGCATATGAGAATCTATCATGTTCTATGACCATATTCTCAACTCAGGCAGTTGGAATTTTGATAGAGACTGCACTGGACCTAGAGATCTACTTGGAAGTACTGTCACCTTAAAAGTATGGTGTTTTCCGCTCCACGAATACAGGCTATCTTTCCCATGTTTCTTTAGGGTCTTGTTCTTCTGTAAATTTTTTTCTTTCCTTTTCTGGAGACAGGGTTTCTCTCTGTAGCCCTGGAGGTCCTGGAACTCACTCCACAGACCAGGCTGGCCTTGAACTTATAGAGATCTGCCTGCCTCTGCCTCCCAAGTACTGGGATTAAAGGTGTGCACCACCATCACCTGGCTTCATATGGTGTGTTTTAGTTTTCAGTACACAACTCTTCCATTGCTAGATTTAATTTTAGCCCTAAACATTTTTAATAGAATAAGAAACTTGGCAGTATAAAAGGAAGAGAGTAGAGAGAGGTATGAAGATATTATTTATTTTTATTTTATATGTCCACACACAATGTGCATGCAGTGACTGTGGAATCCAGAAGAGGGTATCAGATATCCTGAAACTGCAGTTATAGAGAGTTGTCAGCTATGTGGGTGCTGGGAATTGAACCCAGGTCCTCACTGGAAGAACAGCCATTGCTTCTAACTACTGAGCCATTTCTCTAGTCCTCTAAACAGTTCAGACATTTGGTGCTACACATGAATTGTTACTAAATTCTGTTTTTGAGGTGCCTAGAGAGATGGCTTAGAGGTTAAGAGCATTGGCTGCTCTTCCAAAGATCTTGAATTCAATTCCCAGCAACAACATGGTGGCTCATAACCATCTAAGATGACATCTGGTGCCTTCTTCTGGTGAGCAGGTGTACATGCAGGCAGAACACTGTATAAATAATAAATAATTAAATACATTTTAAAAAATTACAAAAATAATCTGTTTTTGACTGGCTGACTTTGAAAAATAAAGCTGCATGAAAATCATAGTCACAAGGATCTGTATACTTCTGAGAACATACAGAAGTAGAAGTGAGCCCTTTCCTAGCTCAGCCTTCCTATGAAATCCCAGCACTGGCCAATACCTTGACCTCATCTGTGCAACTCTAAGCAAAGGACTTGCTAGTTGTTCTAGGCCTTTTAACCCACAAGTGTGTGAGACAACAGTATGTATTATTTAAAGCTGTGAGGTCTGGAATAATTTGAGTGGTAAAGAAAAACATAACTTGTAACAAAATATTTATATATCTAACCATATAACCAGTCATCCTAATTTGCATAGAGAAATGAAATATGTACCCTAAATTCTAGTTCATTAGTGTTTGTAACAGCTAAAGTGAAAAGCAATTTAAATTTCCATCAACAGATGAAGTGATAAAATGTGGTTTCATGAAATAATACCCAGCAATAAAAGGCATTACAGATACACATGTAAGGTAGAGAATTCTAAAATCACTATGCTGAGATGGAAGAACTTGACAGAGTGAATGATTTGCTTTCTGTCTACACTATAGATCAATTATCTTTGGTAAATATGCATAAATGAAGTTAGACACTGTGTACTTTGTATTAGTTAGGGTTTCTATTGCTGTAAGAGACACCAGGCCATAAGGAACTCTCATAAAGGAAAACTTTTAACTGGGGCTGGCCTCTAGTTTAGAGGTTTAGCCTGTTATCATCATAGTGGGGAAACATGGCAGGGTGCCAGCAGAAGTGGTGCTGGAGAAGCTCCCCATGTGGAGCAACAGGAAGAGAAGGTGACACTGGGCTTGGCTTGAGCATTTGAAATCTAACAGCCCACTCTCAGTGACACTGATACACTTCCTATAACAAGGCCATACATCCTGATCCTTTCAAATAGTGCCACTTCCTATGAGCCTATGGGGCCCATTTTCATTCAAACCACCACAATCTACTTCCTGGTCCTCTTAGGGCCATTGCATTCAGTCCAACTTCAAAAGTCTCCATCCACAGTCTATCACAGTCTCCCTACTGCTTAAAAGTCTATGGTTCAAAGTCTCTTGTACTCTTAATTATAACACTGTAAAAATCAAAATGAAAATGCAGATCACATACTTTGAATATACAGTGGCCCAGGATATACACTGCCATTTCAAAATGGAGGAAAGGGAGAATAGTAAGGAGATACTGGACCAAAACAAGACCAAAAGCCACTTGGGCAAACTCCAAACTCTGCACTCTCCATGTCTGATGTCGAAGCGTTCTTCAGATCTCCAACTCCTTTCAGTTTTGTTGCCTGCAACATACTTCTCTCCTGGGCTGTTAACCACTCCCTGTTAGCAGCTCTCATCAGCAGGTATCTCATGGCATCTCCAACATCTTGAGGTCTCCAACATAATCAGGCTTCACCTTCACAGCCTCCATGCAGGGACACCTCTGACATACGCCTGGCCTCAGTGGCTTTCCTTATTCACAGAGGAAAATTCCATACCCCCTCCCCCCCACCTTTTTTTTTTTTTTTTTGCATCCTTGACTCTAAAGCCAGAACCATGAGACTGAAGCTGCCAAGTTCTGCTGCTTGCTGGGACTGGAAAAGGACGCCCTCATTCAAATACATTTTCACCAGCTTTCTGTTCTTTCACTGCTTAAGCTTGGCTGCCCTGGAATTCACTCTGTAGACCAGACTAGCCTTGAACTCAGAGATCTAGCCCCCTCTGTCATACAAGTGCACCATCATGCCTAACCCTAGACTTTAATTCCTTTTTACAGGTTGGAAGTTTAGCTGGGTAGGGTCTTGCCCTGAGGTCACCACTCCCTTTATTCCATTTAGCATTAGGCTTTTCTTCCCTCTGTTTACACTTCCTGGTCCGTCTTTAATCCCCAAACTGTACGTTTTGTATTTTTCCTTGCTCAGCTTGCTTCTTTCATTTTAGATCTTCATAAGCGTGAACACTAATAACCAAGCAACATAGTCAACACTAGGTTGTCTGGGAATCTCCTCTGTCAAAGCTGTTAATCTGGAACTCTTCAATTTAGCCTCAGGCAGATTTTTTGGACAAGAGCAGAAAGCAGCCATATTCTTCATCAAAATTTCACAAGAAGGATCTCTGGGCCACATATTAGTAATCTCCTCTGAGATCTCTGGAGATAGACTCCAGTTCAAATCACCTTCAGCACCAATGTCTTCCATGCTCCTACTAGCATGTCCCATTAAACCCCACTGAAAGTTTTCTACTGCTTTTCTAATCCAAAGTCCACATTCCTCCAAATAAAAGCACGGTCAGGCCTGTCACAGCAATACTCCAGTCCCTGGTACCAACTTCTGTCTTAGGGTTTCTGTTGCTGTGAAGAGACATCATGACCACAGCAAGTCTTATAAAGGAAAATATTTAACTGGGGCTGGCTTACAGTTTAGAGTTTTAGTCCAATATTATGGTGGGAAACATGGCAGCATGCAGGCAGACATGGTGCTGGAGAAGCAGCTGAGAGTTCTATATCTGGAGCAGCAGGAAGAGAAGGTGACACTGGGCCTGGCTTGAGCATTTGAAACCTCAAAGCCTATGCCCAGTGACACACTCCTAACAAGGCCACTAGTCCTAATCCTTTCAAATAATGACACTTCCTATGAGACTCTGGCTTCTCTCAGCAGAAGCATCTTTTGGGACAGAAGCAACATAGAATGACAGAAGGGAGGGCTTGTAAAGGGTATGAGCTTTTGGGAGTGATGGATGTTCACTGTACCAACTGATGAGGGCTTCATGGGTATATACATAAAAGAGAAGAGAACTTACCACATTTTATACTTGAAGTTGTAAAGTCTCTTGTGTGTTAATTACTCTTCACTGAGACAGTATGAGAAGCATATGCCACTTACATGGTTTTCCTCACAGATATGTTAGAGGAGAAAGTACAAACTCTGATGACCACAGATGAGGCCTCTACTCCTGTACCCATTCTCAGATATTTACTAAGTTCTTTGCTAGTTTCTGTTAGAAACACCAACATTAATCAAACTTAATTGATGTAATATAAAAAAACATATTTGGTCTCTACCTATTTTCTGGCACATAGCTCCTAAAACCCTTAGAATTTTCAAAGCAACAGTATCTTTCTCTCTTCTGAAAATATGGATGGTAGTTGGGAAAGTGAATAGTTTCAGGATGTGGTCGAGGTAGAGAACTAACAGCCAGGGAGAAACAACCACGTAATCAGGTTTGGAAATTTTAGCCTTATGAAGAGAGGAGCTGAAAGTTGAGTTGATCAATGGCCATTTATTTAATCAGTCATGCTGACATAATGAGGACTACAGAGGCCCTTTTCAGAAGAGCTTCCAGACTACACTTGAAGGTGTTGGGAGGGTGTTGTGCATACATCTCTTTGCTTCTCCCTATGCTGTCCTATGCATCTCTGATTTGGCTGCTCATCCATATCCTTTGTGGTATTCTTTATAAGCCCGCAAGCCTCAGTTTCTCTCTGAGTCCTGTGCACCATTCTAGCATGAATTTTAATTTTTGGCTAGAAGCATAGGTCAGAAACTGAAGCTTGAAAGTGTCATGTGAGGTATGAAGTTTGATAGAAAGGTTGTGGGACTGAACCCTTTGGGATCTAAAGCTACCTTCCAGGTAGTATGAGAACTGAACCATAGGATACTCCAATGGTATGTGAGACTCTACAATAGAGAACCTATTAAGTAATGTGGGAATACCTCTACACATTTAGTGTCAGAAGTGTGTTTGTATGTATAAAGAGGTTTTTGCTACCTCTCATACCCAGGTACTGTACTAATAAAGGATATAACCTTGACTTCTTAGAGCCAGACCTGAAAGCACAGGCCTGTAATACCAGCTACTCGAGAGGCTGAAGCAAGAAGTACACAAGTTCAAGGCCTGCCTTCATAATTCAGTGAAACTCTGTCTCAACATTAAAAAAATAAAAAAGGTTGTGCTGTAACTTGGTAGTGTGTCCTAGCATGCACAGGGTCCTTGGTTTGATGGGCACCACACACACACAAAAAGACTGACTGTGATTTGTATATCATAAATAATTATTGTTTACATTGGTTTCATGAGAATCCTTACCAGAGGCAAATCCCTCCCAGTGACTACGTGTCAACTGCTCCATACAGCCCACAACCTTGCTCCACACGTTGTCAAACACATAAGCAAGAACATCCTCTTTCATGCAGTAAAATGGAGCAATGGGAGGGTACCCTAATTTCTGTTTCTCTGTAGCTGCTTCTGATTTGTTTCCATGAAATCCCTCTTCCCTGGAATAGAAGCAAGAAGGGAAAGATTTCATGATTATTCTTCTCTAAGCACCACCATTGTCCTTTATACTCAGAAATGTGCTTGCTGTCCCCTTTCCACCCTCCTCCTCAACCTGAAAATGTAGCACCTGAAGCTAACTTATAAAGTAAGGAAGTTCTCAGCAGAAGAGACTGGATTCCTTCTTTTTATCCCCATCCTGTCCTAGTAACCCCTGCCCCTCAAATGTGGGGACTGAAATACACAAGAATTCCTGAGGGGTGTTCTGGAGACTAGTGCCTGTAACCAGAAACTCACAAATCTATCTGCTTCTTTAAGGGAAATACCAAGAACCTGGGGCTGGGGAGGGTTAGCTGGCAGTGTGCTTATTTACCATAGACTACAATACAGAAAGATAAGGCAAATGGCTTTCAAAGTGGCTTACAAAAGGGAAAAAAAATGTTGCCAGTTTCTAGAGTGAAGACTGCCCTTAGGCAGCAGAAGTCTCCAGAACTAAACAGACAGGAAAGAGACTCATGCAAGCCAGCTACCTAAGGAAAAACTAGCTTGCTATTAGTAGGGGACCTAAGAGCATCAGAATGATTGGATTGTGCTCAACTGTATTTACTTGTTTTAATTTTTGAAAGTTATTTCTGAGGTACAGTCTTGGTATGTAGCCCTGACAAACTAGAACTCACTATGTAGACCAGGAAGGTCTTAAATCTGTGGTGATTTAAGTTAAGATCAGACTTGTCCTTAACTACCAAATGTTGGGACTACAGGCATATACCTTCTTTTGGTGAAGAAAAAAAAAATCAAATGTATAGAAAGACTCATAGTGAAAACGATGTTTTCCACATCTCTGATTCCTGGTCCCTATCATCAGAAACAAATATTCTATACTGTTCCCGAGAAATAATCACCGCATGTGTTACACTGCACCTCATTCTTTATTTACCAGTGTATCTGAAACTTCTACCAGCACATATTAGCCTGTTTCTTAGAGAACTGGAGCATTCTACCAGCTGCACCACATGTATGCAACTAGCCAGGTTTTTGACTATGGTCCGTAGTGTAACTGTTATACAGTGCATCACTTCATGGGTGAGTACATCTGTAGAAGAGACTCCTATAAATACAGTAAGTGAGGTAAAGAATATCTACTTTTCAACTTGAAAGATAAGGCCCACCATCTTCTCAAGATGGTCCAATAGTAAAAGAATATGTCATTTAAGGATTTACTTGATGTCCTCTCAACCTGACGGGTATTACACTACCTCATTACAGTTTGACATTTTATCCCTAATTTAAATGTGGTTGAATTTCACACATTTAAAATGTTTGTTCTGCTCATATGAACTTTCCGTTCATGTCCTTTTCCTGTTTGACTTTGTGTTTCTTTTTCCTATGCAGAAATGCCATCTAATCTCATCATTTAAGAACTTCTTATATGACTCAGAGATTTTGTATTAGGGTTTAAAAAATGCCTTTAAGGCTTAGGGTAGTGGCACACAATTTTAATAGCAGCACTTGAAGACAGAAGCAGGTGGGTTTCTGTGAGTTCAAGGCCAGCACTGTCTGTATACCAAATTCCAAGCTAGAAAGGGCCCTTGTCTCAAAAAACAAAACAAATATACAAAAAAAAAAAAAAAAACAGAAAAAAAACCCAATCTTCCATTTTTCCTAAACCTACATGATTTGATCTTTTATGTATAAATTTTTATATGTGAAATTTAAATTTAATTTTTACAAAGAATAAGTTAGGAATGTTACTTTTTCTTGGGTGGGTTTTCTACTTGTATGAAAGTTATTTGCTAAAACTAGTGTATGTACTCATTTTCTGCAAGCATTTTCACTTACTTTAATGTATTCAGTTAGGAACTTTTTTTTTTCCCCCCTGTGCTACTGGAGCTTCAGCCTGAGATCTTCTGCATGCTGGGCAAGTTATAGCTCCAGCCTTTTAACTTATTATTTTGAGGCAGTGTCTCACCAGGTTATGTAAGTTGGTCTGATCTCACTTTATAGCCCGGGCTGGTTTTGAACTTGTGACTCTTCTTGACTTAGCTTCCTGAATAAATGTGATTACAGGCCTGCTCCAGTAGGCCCAGCTTTAGTTAGGAACAGTCTAAAGGCCCAACTACTGTGTCACTTTACAAGAATACATTTTGGTACTATCTGAAGTCTTGCCCATATTACCTGAAAATGCACTTGGGTATACTCTCATCAGAAAAAGGGAAAGGTGCCCTGGGAGCACATATCAGCCATTTGTATCACATTTTAAGTGACTTCAATCAACTTCATTCTTCATAACTTAAGAAGAAGGACCAAAGGGGCAGACTTCTGATTTGAGAAAAAACAAAAGACAGAAGAAGTAGATGACAAAGGCTAGGGAAGGAGGGGTCTCTAGAAAATCAAAAGCACTTACTCAAAATTCCCTTACACACAGAACTAGCTTGGTGGTGTTTGGTACAGCATCTGCTTATTTGCTGGTGTAGGGCTGTGTGCGCATGAGTGAACATGGCAGGAGGAAGCACCATAAGAAGAAGGGAAGTCTAGATTCAAATGATATAATAACCAGATGAGACCACACAGCCTAACACAATACCAGCACTTCCAGATGTTCTGGAAATTTTCTTTTTTAAAACATTAGTTTGTGTGTGGGATGTGTGTGCATGCCATGGTATACATGCAGAGGTTAGAGGACAACCTTGGGTGTCAGCCCTTCCCTTTCACCTTGTTTGGGATGGGATTTCTCTTGCTCACTGACAGGCATGCCACACTAACAGACTCATCGGTGTCTGGAGATTCTCTTGTCTGCCTCTCAACTCCCTAGAGAAGTTCTGGCAATGACAGACACCTGAGCTACTGCATTTAGCTTATGTGGGTTTTAGAGATCTGAATTCAGTTTGTCAGGCTTATATGACAAGCACTTTACCCACTGAGCCATCTCCCTAGCCCTATTTATTTACTTTTGAGACAGGGTCTCACATAACCCATGCTTGCCTTAAACTTTCTCTGTAGCTGAGGATGGGAGCCACTGATTCTCCTATCACCACCTCATGAATGCTGGGATGACAGGCAAGAGCTACTGTTCCCAGTTTATGCAGTGCTGGGGATTGAATCCAGAGCTTTGTATTTGTTGGTAAAACATTCTACCAACTGAGCCACAACCCAGTAATTCTAGAACTTTTAAGGACTTAGAAAAATAGTTTGCATTTCAGAAAGGTAGCATGCAATATGGTGGATGGGAGCATTGCTTTTAGAATCAGATGAATAAGGTTTTGGTCTTAACTTTAATCCACAAATCACTTCAGCACTCTGCTTCTCACTGTTATATAACTACTATCAGAATATAAGTGGATATAAATAAGCATTATTAACTGATAAACTGTATGTGTCCTTTTAAAGTAAGAATTAGATGGTCATGGTGGCACACACCTTTAATCCTAGCACTTCAAAGGCAGAGGCAGGTGGAATTCAAGGCCAGCCAAGACTACATAGTGAAATCCTGTCTCAAAACAAAAACAAAGAAAAAATTATTTTAAATAAACAAAGTTCGCATCTTTTCAGCTACTCTTTGAAGTTTCAGTGTCCACTGGTGACAATTTATAAAAGGATAAAGTCAAATTATGTAGATAAAATCATTTAAAAATCTTTGATCATAAGGAAAGGCAGAACATAGTAAAGAAGGAAGTATAGGCCTGGTGTTTGGAAGCAACAGGACATAAGCTCTGCATGTTGGAGCTGACTAGAAAGAGATACCAAATTGTTACAAATATAAGAGGTATCAGTAATGCAGTTTCAAAAAAGTAGATGCTAATACACAAAACAGAGTGAAAAAAATTTAAAGGCAGTACTCACATATCCGTGTGGTCAAAAGCTAAGTACTCCTCAATTATTCCTTCAGAAAGGATAATACAATCTGCCTCTTCTCCTTCCATAGCAGACAAACCAGAGGGTTTGATGGTGGGAGATGCTTTGTAAGATGAAAAATGTAACCTCTTTCCCCTTATACCAAATCTTGGAGAGGGAAGAAAAAAACAGCATTAATGACATATTAAAACAAACAGATCTCACACAACAAGTAACATAACTTTTGGAACAAACCCTCCTTCTCCTAGCAATGCATTCCTGAACTATTCTAAATCTTTTTTCTCCAGTGCTATGGTTATTGCTCAGTACCTTGGTCAAGCTAGGTGATGCTCCCTGGCTCTGATTTATATTTCTCTTCTGATGGTAACATGGAGCATCTGTTCATCAGCAGACAGCTACTCACCTTTAGAGAACTCTTTATTCATGTCCTCTGCCCATTTTCAGTTAGGCTGTTTTTGTTTTCTGAATTGTAGAAATCCTTCTACCTTCTGGCTATTCATCCTTATTAGACATATGATTTGTAAACATTTTCTCCTAGCCCCCCTCTCTCTTTTGATTCATTATTTGCATACAAGATTTTGGCTACTTTTTTAATGTTGCCCATGACAGTATAAACACTGTGAACCCAGTACCATGAAAGCATTTGCTGTGTTTCACTGGAGGGTTGTTGTTTTGGGTATGCCATGGTAAGGACCTACTTCGTTACCTAGGAGGTAGAGTCTAGTTTCTCAACAGCATTGCCCCCAACATTGATTGAAATATGTATCTGTAATAAATACAGCTGGGTGTAGTAGAATATGCTTTTAATCTAAGAATTCAGGCACCAGAGGCAGGTGGAGCTCTGTGAGTTTGAGGCTTTCTGGGTCTACATAGTGAGTTCCAGGCCAGCCAGGGCTACACAGTGAGACCCTGTCTAGAAACAACTCTTACATTAACTTGACTGAAGCAAATGAATGCAGTTTTATCTCTGCAAACTCAACTTTTCATGGCTTCTTTCTTCCTTCCTTCCTTCCTTCCTTCCTTCCTTCCTTCCTTCCTTCCTTCCTTCCTTCCTTCCTTCTTTCTTTCTTTCTTTCTTTCTTTCTTTCTTTCTTTCTTTCTTTCTTTCTTTCTTTCTTTCTTTCTTTCTTTCTTTCTTTCTTTCTTTTTGTTTTTTGAGACAGTTTCTCTGTGTAGCCTTGGCTGTCCTGGACTGACTTTGTAGACCAGGATGGCCTTAAACTCACAGAGATATGCCTGTGCTGAGATTAAAGGTGTGTGTTACCACACCCAGCTAGTCAGTCAGTCTCTCTGTCTCTGGTTCCCCCCCCCCCTTTTTTTTTTTTTTTTTTTTTTTGGCTTGTGCTTCTGTAGCCTGACACTGTCTTCTAATACTTTAACTTCCTGGACTACCATTCTGATATACACACAACTATTTTTGTCGAACACCTTGTTTGAAACCATAATCTTGATTTATACACTAGTCTACTTTTTTTGTGTATTGTTATCATGTAAATATGCTCTCATTTAGATTTAAAAAACTAGAAAGGAAGTTAAATGTCAATGGTATCCCAAGCAGTATGCTAGGTGTCAGTCAGACATACAAATAATTACTGAATTGCTTCTGTGTGTCTTCTTCCCAGACTAAGAGCACTTCCAGAACAAGAAGTGGACCAGCCTCAATTTGATGTATTTAAGATGAGAGACAGCAACACTGGGAGGATTGCTGAAGGAGAGGCAAGAAAGCGACAGATAAAAACAGAGCTGTAGGCAGGGTCAGCTTATAATTTTGTATTTTATCTTAAAGGCAGTGGGAATCTATTGGAAGGTTTTTGTTTGTTTTTAGTGCAATGTATCAAACGGATAGGATTTTTGTAGAGACTCTTAGTCACTAATAAGCCTTATTTTATGGCAACCTTGTATGTTAATGTAAAAAAACTACTCAGGACATACTTCTCAGATACCTCCTAAAACAAAAAGTGGCCAAAGAGCAGCCCCAGTTCACATATCTCAGAAGCTAGGCTTTGTTCTTCTGTGCCACCATCCTCCCAAGAGAACCATTACTGCAAGCTAGGAAACGGATGTACTTGCACAGTAGAACACTTACATGGTAGAATCTCTTTCTTGAGACAAGGCTGCTTCATGTGAAGCCGACGCAGCAGAAGGGGATCTAGGGTACAAGCCATAGCCTTCACTCGGGGTGATTATCTGTCTACCCAGAACCCTTCAATGAAGAACAGACAAAGTCAAGTACCCTCACTTGCCATGCATGGAAATCTGAGCTTTTCAGCAACAAATCTGATGGCTCTACATGGAAATCCCACAAATTTAGTCACATTAAGAAAGACTCTTGAGAGGAAATGTGAGTTCTTACTCAGGCATAATTCTCTTTGATAGAATATATATGGAAAAGATAATGATAAAGCCATCGCCCAGGGGTTTAAAGAAAAATCCAAGAAAAGCTAGGGCTGTAGCTTGGCAGTAGAATACTTGCCTAGCATGACACAGCTCTGGGTTCCATCCCCAGCACACCGCACACACAGCATGCCTCCTCCTACCACAAACACTGAGAGGATGGAGGCCCAGACAAATTAGTGAAAACTATCAATCATATTCTTTAGAAAGTGATTTATTTAATGTGCACTGGTGTTTTGTCTGCATGTATGTCTGTGTAAGGGTATTAGATACCTAGAAATGGAATTACAGATAGTTGTGAGCTGTTATGAGGGTGCTGGGAATTGAGCCTGGGTCCTCTGAAGAGCAGCCAGTGCTTTTAACTGATGTACCATTTCTTCAGGCCATGAATCATATTCTTAATAACATTAATCGAAAATTTAAGTACACGCTGTAGTGGTATTACTATGGTTTCTCAGGGAACAGTATGTGTGTTCTTTCGAGTATAAAAGAATTACTTGTAGACAGTAGAAAAAACAGAACATTTTTCTGACCATTTTGTTCAAAAATGGTCTGAAATGCCTTGACACTCAGAAGCCAGCTACTGATAGAGATATTTTACTTGGAATATGACATCATATCTCATGTTTCATGTCCCAGGCCCTTGGAGGTAGAGGCTAGAGGATCAGAAGTTCAAGATCATCAGTTCACATGCAAAGTTCAACACATGGGACTGGAGAGATGGCTCAGAGGTTGAAAGCACTCTGCCCTTGCAGCAGAGGACCAGGACCAGTTCCCAACAGCAACTTGGCAGTTCACAGCTGGCCTCCATGGGTACTTGGTATATTGCAATACATATACATACATGAAGGCAAAACATCATAACCTAAGGGTTTTTTTTGTTTGTTTTTTTTTTTTTTTTTGGGACAGGGTCTCACTATATAGCCCTGGCGGTCCTGGAATTCACTTTGTAGACCAAGCTGGCCCTGAACTCAGAGATCCTCTACCTCTGTGATTAAAGGCATGTGATACCATATTCAGCGTAGGGAAAAGAAAAAAAAAAAAGGTTGAACAGAAATGGTGGCATACCCTTTAATCCCAGCACTCAGGGAGGCAGAGGCAGATCACTGAGTTTGAGGCCAGCCTGGTCTACAAAGTAAGGACAGGACAGCCAAGGGTACACAGAGATACTCAACAACAACAAAAAGAAAGTTCAAGGCCAACCTGGACCACCTGAGACCTTGTCTCACACATAAACAGGCACTTAAAAAAAGTTTTACTCATGGCTAGGTATGGGGGCACATGCACCAAGGAGGCAGAAGCAGCAGATAAATGACTTCAAGGCTAGCCTGATCTACATAGTGAGACCCTGTGTCCAAAGGGGGAAATGGGGAAGCTCAATTAGAATGATACATTGAACTGAGCGAAGTGGTGCACGCCTTTGATCTCAGCACTCAGGGAGGCAGAGGCAGGCAGATCTCTATGAGTTCAAGGCCAGACTGGTCTACAAAGTGAGTCTAGGGCAGCCAGGGCTACACAGAGAAACCGTCTTAGAAAACCAAAAACAAAAACGGAATATGTTGTTAGGATAAATCCAATTAACTTCTAACTTGAGTTTTCTTTCAGCTGAGGCTTTGCACAACATGGCTTTAGATAATTTCATCAAAATCATGTACATTAAAAGAAAAACAAACAAGCCAAAAAACCAAAAAACCTTCTCAGGCCAGGTGAGTCTTTAATCCCAGCACTCTGGAAAACAGTGGCAGGAAGATCTCTGAGTCAAGTCCAGTGTGGTCTACAGAGTGAGTTCCTGGACAGCCAGGGTTTCAGAGTGAGAACTTGTCTCAAAAAAGAAAAGAATCTAAAGCTCCTAAAGTTTCAGAATTCAAGACTTGAGACAACCGTATTTATACTTGAGCCCTGTCCCATACCTGAGGTGAGGAAAGCTGCACGCCCACTGCTGGCATTCCTTCTGCAGACTGTGTGTGTGCACGCTCAGCTTCTGCTCGTAGAGGAGCTCATCAATGGCTGTGAACATTGCCTGAACTTTCTCAGTGGCATTCTGATCAAGTTCCTAGAGACAAACACCACCCCCCAAACATTTAGATGAGCTACTAAGAATATATTTTGGTGAACTTCTATACAGTTAGATTAGCTATTCTGAATTTACTTAATTTTATACTTTCACTATCAAATATATTTTTTATGCACTAGAGTCATTGAGATATACAGACTTTGATCAGTTTTGGTGTGTATTTTATAATAAAGTTTCTTTTTCTTTTCTCTTTTCTTTCTTTTTCCAAGACAGGGTTTTTCTATGTAGCCTTGGCTGCCCTGGACTTTGTAGACCAAGGCTGGCCTTGAACTCAAAGAAATCAGCCTGCCTCTGCCTCCTGAGTGCTGGGATTAAAGGTGTGTACCACTGTGCCTGGCATGAGGTTTTAATTAAAAAAAAAAAAAAAAAAGTCTGTACAGTGCTCTACAGAATAAGTACCAGTGGACAACACTGAGTTTTCTACTTTAAAGTCATTCTTAATAATGCTATAATAAATGTGATATATTTTTATTTTGGTAAGCTTCTTCCAAAAAATGATATTTATTTCAGTACAGCAGCTCCTCCTCCTGTTCTTGTTCTTCTTCTTTAAGACTTATTTAGTTTTATGTGGTCTTTTGCTTGCATGTCTTAAGTGTGCCAGATCTCCTGGAACTGGAGTTACAGACAGTTGTGAGCTGCCATTTGGGACCTGAACTCAGGTCCTCCGAAGAGCAGCTAGTGCTCTTAACTGCTGAGCCACCTCTCCAGCCCCCCACAAGTTGTTTTCTGACCTCTACATTCATACTTGTACCCCCAACACAGAGACAGACACACACACACACACACACACACACACACACAATACACACTCTCTCACAGACACACATACACACACACGAGAGAATATTTCAATCTTTAGCACTGCAAAATAAAAAATAAAAACATTCATTTTGCTTTGTTTAAAGAGTTCATTTGAGATACTGTGTTTATATTTAAAAAAAGCTAAATTAGGGAGCTTTCATATCTCAAGGAATTTTCTTATGATTCTGTTTCTTTTTCTAAGGACAACTTACAGAAATAAATTTTTAAAGAAATTTAAAAATGAATTAAAAAAATTTGATGTACACTAAGTGCCAAAATGAAAGCAAGGGCTGGGAAACGTACATAATATTTAGAACCTAAAAAGATACGATGACAATACAGAGGTGATGGGACTATTTAGTCAGTTTATTGAATTCTTCTGATAAGGCATCAGATTAATTCACCTGTTGGTATAATGTTCTTTTGGAATGTATACACCTTACCCTTGTTCATTCAAATGCTGATTTCTCTCCCCACTATCTGGTTTCAATCCAGACATTGCATTGTGATGTTTATTCTAAGCATCACCTGTTTCAAGTTTGTGTAAACATGCCACTATTTGTTCTCTAATGTGTCAATTAAAACAACTGGCCACAGTATTGAGCAATGGAGAGGATAGGGTGGACATCCTGGTTGAGAGTGGGAGGAGAGGAAGGAGTCGGAAGGAGAAGGGTGGAACCGGAGGGGAGGAAGTGGTAGGGGGGAGAAGAGGAGAGAAGCTGGAAGAGCAGAGGCTGGAGGAGAGGCCTTGGAACGACGAGGAGAAATGAACCGGACCTAAGTTATCACTAAAAGTAAGTATAATGTGGGAAATCTGAATGGCAGGAAACTATGAGGGCTTGGAGGTTTAGGATGGAGTAACTATTGCCCAGCATTGTGTTCTAGGTTAACTAAATAAACCCAGTCTCTGTGTGGTGATTTGGTTATACAGCTGTTTAGGATTAACTGCAGCTTTATTAAAAGATTTATCAATAGTAAATATTAGTAACACCAAAATACAACATTCACCAGAAATAAATGTTGTTTCCCAACCTGGCCCTCCTCCCCTACCTTCCCCTACCTTCAAGGCTGCACAGAAACTGAGTCCTGCTCACCTGCCCCATATCACCTGTATTTCCTCCAAAGATTCACCATCTTGTATCTCTTCTATCCACCAATCTTTTCTTCAGTTCCAGGAACGTTTACCTTTGAAATACAAGTTTCTTTTCCTTTTAGGACTTCTTAATTTTATTTTAATAATATGTATGTATGTGCATGCACACTGAGGCCAGAAGCATTAGATTTTCTTTTCCATCACTTTGTGTTTGTTCCTTAGTCAGGGTTTCTTCCTGAGTCTGGAGCTTGAGGCTCAGAAGCCAGCAAGCCCCAACAACCTTCTTGTCTTCATCCCATCAGAGCTGCGATTACAGGCACTGGAGGGGAAACCCAGCTGGAATCCAAACTCTGGTCCTGATTATATTAACCACTGTGCCATATTGTCAGTCCGCCTGCCATTTATCTGTCTCAAAGTTCTTTTTCTCTTTCTTTACATGATCACCTCTTCAGTCCTTAAGTCTGAGTCTACTATACAAGTAACACTAGAGTCTCAAGTAAGTGTTCCTTGTTACTTCCTGTTTCAACAACCTGCTAGAGCACTTTGTTAATCTGTACTTTACATCCTTGTCAGTCTCCTCACTAGACTACTCCACTATATAAGTTTCACCCTATAACTATAGCAATAGACAGATATACTTAAAATATTCCTTGAAGAAACTAATTAAGACCTGAAAACCCAAATATTAAATATAGGGAAGCTCCCTTTATGATATGTTAACACCAAGAACTATTTCTATACTATTCTAGTTGACAGATGTGGAGGTAATAATAAACAGCAACATTAACAAAGGGAAATGACAAAAGCAGACTATAAATAGTATGTACATGCCTAATAACTAAGGAAAATATACATACATGGAAAACTACTGAAAAGTGATTAATGATAATAGATTTAAACAATTAGGATTCTCTGTAAAGAGCAGTAGCAGAAGCTGTGCAGGAAAAGCTGTACTAAGTCAGTCAGTCTCCTGGAGATGCTCACCATTTTGTATAGCTACAATGGGCATGCCCTGGAGAGGCTTGGACCCCAGGGACTTTTGTTTCTGGATTGCTTCTTGTGCTGATATGCCTTTTCATGCTTGTCATTGTTGCATTCCTCATATATTTGGCATGGTATGACTGGATGTGAGGATACTCACACTGCCTATAGTCTGGTATGATTGCTTCCTGGGTATTAGCCCTCTCTGTTGGCCACATTCCCTGCAGATCAATATGAAGATGTACTTTCATAAAATAATGCTGTTTAGATGAATTGATGATTTTATAATTCCTGATAATGATTTTTGTAGAATTCCTGATTTTGATTTAAATAGTTTTAAGTGACCCCTGCAGAACAGCAAAACCTGCAAAAGGAGTTCTGTGAGCCTTCATGTGTCACAAGCATTTGTCTTGGGACAAATTTCTGATAAAGGAAAACATTGACTCTAGGTTAGGTCCAGAGATGAGGTCAGGTCTTGGTGTGTATCATGAAAGAAAAGCCATGAACACAGAATGAGTGATTCTATTATGAGTATAGAACAGAAAATAGATGATTACCTGACTTAGCCATACAAGACTTCAAAAATAAGACATAAGGTAGATGCCCTATTTCTTGGTAAAAACCCTATTAACCTATGACACACACAAAAATACTATTGCTTTGAACTTATAATGAGCTTATGGAAGACAGATAAAATTTGTGTTGAACTTACAATGAACTTGTGGAGCTGAGAGATAATGTTTAGTCAAATGAGAATTTTATTAAAAAAATGTAATCAATAACCCTGCTATACCCCCTCTTGTGTAACTTTATCTATGTTTGTGATAATTTTTTTTATAGCCATGGGGTGATTTTCCTCTGATGTAGAACTTTGCTTTAGAGGGTACAATAGGAACTAAGAAATAATAAACAGTTGTTGGAACTTGCTCTTTTGAGTTTGCTCCATCCGGTATGTGTGTGTGTGTGTGTGTGTGTGTGTGTGTGTGTGTGTGTGTGTGT
>NW_026590062.1:30058923-30120266 GCF_907164565.1 Psammomys obesus
TGTGTGTGTGTGTGTGTGTGTGTGTGTGTGTGTGTGTGTGTGTGTGTATAGTTTCTGGGAGCTGGAGCTTTGCTCCATCCACCCAATATATGAATATGTATATGTTGTATGTCTATATGTCTATCTGTCTGTGAGGTTGTTAAGCTTGTTGGAACCTGCTTTGCTTCATCCACCAAGTGTGTGTGAGTGTGTGACTCTTTCCCCCCTTTCTCTTTTCTTTCTTACTAGTCCCTGAAATGTTAAAAGAGTTAAAAGAATTCAGGCCCTTGAAGAGTTCAAAGAGTTCAGAGTCTTTCACCAGTTACACAGTTCTGGTGCTGCCAACTCTACACGCACTACCTCAGTCTACCCTGATCTGACAGAGCAGCTAACATATTGTTTAAAATTAACATAGTGGGGGCTGGAGAGATGGCTCAGTGGATTAAAATGCTTGCCTCACAAGCCTTATACCTGAGTTCAATCCTCAGAACCTATGTAAATAGGGAATTAGAGAATCAATCTCACAAGTTGTCCTATGGCCTCCACATATGGATCGTGGTACCAGTACACATGCATGCATGCACAAACAATTTTAAAAATAAATTAAAAAATAAATAAGTTATGTATAGTGGCACATAATCTCAGCACTTAGGAGCCAGAGACAGTCAGGTCCTTATGAGTTTGAGGCCAGCCTGTTCTACATAAGTTCTAGGCTAGCTAATGCTACCTAATGAAACCTTGTCTCAAAACAACAACAAATAAAATACCTGAGCATGGAGGTACATGCCTTTAATCACAGCACTGGGGATGCAGAAGCTTGTGGATCTCTGTAAGTTTGAGGCTAACCTGGTCTACATAGTGAGTTCTGGGATAACTGGAGTCACACAGAAATACCTTGTCTCAAAAAAACAATAAATAAACAAAAGTAAGGTGAAACGTGATCAAGGGAAACAGCTAATGTTGACCTCTGACCTCCACACATGCTTACAAGGAAAGCACACTTCTATATACCACACCAAAAACACACCCACAGCCTTGCACAAGCATGTACACACTGCAAAAGGGTGAAGGAACGGCAATCCCTCAGTCCTGGAGTTCCTAGAACTGCAGCGGGGTGATTAGCAGGCAACTCACACCATATCCCCAAGAGAAGTCGGAGCTGCCTTCTGTAGAGATCCCTGTGCCTGCATAGCTTGGAAAAGCAGAACGCGAATTCCCAGTGTCAGTTGATGTAAAAGGTGATTCCTGGGTGATGTCAGACTCACTAAATGGATAGTATGAGATAAAGGAAGAAAAAAAAAAAAAGAAAATTCTCATGTTTCCTCAGCAACTTATCAGGTGATAAGCATCTATACAATATCTGTAGAGGCAAAAATAAACTTGGAATTCAAACATTGTGTAAAAGCCCTACTCAGTCTCTATAGAATTGATGGCAGCTATGCTGAATAATGCTAATCAGTTCGTGATGATTCACCTGTAATGCATACTCTTTGCCATTAAGAGATATTTCAGAAACAGGAAGAGAATGCCTAAGCTTATTCAGTGCCTGTAGTTCCTCAAGCACATTTACAGATACCCATTTCATTTAACCCTTGCTACTGTTTCATGCAGGCCTAATTAACTAACTCTCTTTAAACTTTGAGGAATCTCAGTTTTATTTTCAGGTCTGACACTAGACTCTGACTTTACGACTTCTCCTATGTCAGCACCAACCTTCTTTGAAGCTAGTCTCTTCATTCTCTTTCTGAGTAACTGCAGTTATTATTTACTCAGCACTCACTCACTGTATGACAGACACTGTGTGACGTTTTACATACTTTAGCTGATTTATTTTCCTAAGACCATATTATGAGATGTTGATAATGTCTTTTTATTTTTTTTGCTTGGTCAAACCAACTAAATATTTGTCAATTTTACTAACTAGCTTCCAAAGAACCAACCTCTGATTGTTGTTTTTCTATTTCATTATCTATTAACTCACTTTCCCAATGTTGACTAATAAAGGTCAGAAATAGAATTAAAGGCATATATCTGATCCCTTTTGAATCTAATTACGTAACAACTATCTAACATTACTTCTGGTGGCTGGAGAGATGTCTCTGAAGTTAGAGCATGTACTGCTTTTCAAGAATACCCAAGTTCAGTTCTCAGCACCATGTCAGGCAGTTCACAGGGGACCTGACCTCTATCCTCTGCTGGTACCTGCAGTTGTGTGTACAAGTTTACAAACTCTCTCCCTCTCTCTTTCCCCCTGTCCCTCCCTCCCTCTTTCTCATACACACAATTTAAAAAAATAAGATTTCATACTGCTTCTTCTGGAAAGTTATAAAAATAAGTGTGACATTGTTTCCATTAGCTGTTCCAGAATGAAAATTAAACGGTCCTGAGTGGGAGAAAAAGTATATAAACACACACGCACACACGTACAGAAGCTGGCTTTGCAAGCCTGAGCTCCAGCAAGCCTCCTGCCTCAGGCTCTCATAGAGATAAAAATTCTTGTTTTGTTTCACTAGCACAGGTATGGTCCCAATGAACAAAATCCTTGCAGTTAGCAAACTCAGTGAGCAAGCAAGTATGCTTTGCTAGTACCTTTGAGAACTTGTATCTTTTTCGTGGCTGTCCTTGGTAGAGGAAATGTCATCCAGCTGCTCTGGAAGGGGATGATGGTTAAGAGCGTGCTTTGTTAGTCCTTTCCTGTGAAAGATAATAAAACAGACTTCTCTTTATATTTCACATTTCCTATAAAGAAATCACTAGCTTGCTGTATTTATTGTTCCTATTATTCTCTGTGTATGTGCATGGCATGATGTGCATGTGAGGAGTGGGACCTGTGAGTCCAGGAACTGAACTTGGTTGTCAGCTTTGGTGGCAAGTGCTTTTACATGACCCCTAGTAAAAATACTTAAAACCAGTTTTAAAAAGTTATGTGTAGGTGTCTGTGTGAGTTTGTATACCATGTACACAAAGGATGTCAGATCTCCAGTAGCTTGAGTTACAGGCAACTGTGAGCCCCCCAATATGGGTGTGGGAACTGAACTTGGGTCCTCTGCCAAAACAGTACGTACTCTTAACTTTTGAGCCATTTTTCAGTCCCCCGATATCCTTTTTTAACCATGTCTACCATTAGAGAGAGAGGAAAAAACCTTCAAGTGTATATTCTATTAACTGGGATCTTAGATTTACATACAAATACAGTACACTACACTACAATCTTACACTACTCACTTCCTCTGAGAAGCCGTGGAGCCAGACTACTTAGATTTGAACACTGACTCCTATTACTTATTGATCATATTATCATAAGCATACATTTAATCCCGTTCTTTAAGTGGAATGCAAGTAGTAAGGGTTTATGATGTACATTTGCATATTAAAGGTTGGGGAAGACTCCCTGTAGAGAAATCTGTAAGACTGTCTAACCTACCATGTCTCCTGAATGTATTTGACTAGAGAATTTTATGGGGAAAAGATGTCTACTCCAGACTAAGGTCTGGAAGATATAATAAACTGACTTATTGTTTATTCTGGTGGACAAGCCCAGCATAAAATAGATTCCAGAGGTGCAGTGTTCAACAGATACATGATTTAAAAGAAAAAAACTGTCATTTTCAAGTGGTCACATTAAAAAAAAAAAAAAGCCATCACATCTGACTTACATGTTTATGTTTGAACTTTTTCATTTAAAAAAATGGCAAGCCAAGGCTGGGAATGTAGTTCAGCAGTAGTGCTTCCTAGTTTATGTGAAGCACTAAGTTCAGTTCCCAGCGCGCGCGCGCGCGCGCACACACACACACACACACACACACACACACACACACACGCATACATGCACACACATAGAGTGGGTGGAAGGCTGTATGTAGAGAATTAGTTTTGCCAAGCTCTTTTTAACATCTAAAATTAGTAACTGCTAGAAAAGGCTACTGTTTCAAAATGGATTAACACTCTAACACAAACAATTCATTTTAGTTTACTATCATTTATATGCATTTAATCTTTATTGTTCACTCCACTATGAGTCCCTTTTGGAAAGGAACTATCAAAAGCACCTCCAACAAATAATATAACTACATGTTCCAGCTCAGAAAATGCCTACACGGAGGTTTTTTTCATAGAAAATGTATTTTTAACTTCTCTGGTTGGAATTAATTATAAAAGAAAATCTGAGGCTGATGAGATAGCTCAGTAATAAAGGTACTTGCCACCAAGCCTCATGACCTGAGTTCAATTCCCAAGACTCACAAAGCTGTCTTTTAATGTCTGGATGTGTACTATTGTGCATGCCCCCCACCCAAAAAAAAAAAAATGTAATTTAAAAAAAAATTGAAAGAAGATTTTAAGTCAAACCCTTCTCACTTTTGGGAAATGACTGTTCCCTAGTCTTATTCCCTAAAGAGTTCATTGTCTGTTTTGTTGTTGTATAAATAACATATTCCTTATGAAATAGCATAAGGAATAATATGTTATCTCCTTATGAAGATAACATGCTTCTTTCTGAAAAGCAAGGAGAAGGTATTTTCTTTGTATGGCTTTTTTACCAAGTAAAGGTGGTAAGAGACAAGTAGTGCTACCACTTACTGAGAACCTACTATATATCAAACCTGTGACATCATTTTAGGTATGCTTGTAGATCTTATTTGGACACATAGACAGGAAGGCCCAGATTTAGTAATTTGCCTAAAAGCTACATGGCAAGAAAAGTGCCCATCCAAGTGTGACTTTAAATGAATGTTATTGGCATGCATAGCTAATTTTTTAAAGATTATTTAGTATGTATACAATGTTCTGCCTGGACACCAGAAGAGGACACCATGTGGTTGCTAGGATTGAACTCAGGACCTCTGGAAGAGCAGTCTGTGCTCTTAAGCTCTGAGCCATCTCTCTAGCCCCATAGTTAATATTTTAATAAGTGTATGGCTGCTGAAATCACCAATGGGACTTGGATTTTTAAAAGTTCAGACTCTATGGTTTAAAGATGTGGAACCTTTCTAATTTCATCAGAGAAATAGAAGCTAGTTATAGCCATCTTTGTTTCTTTCAGTTTCTTGTTGAAAGGGTCAAGAAACTGAAGGTTCTTTGAAATTGCAACATGCCAGTAAAAGTAAGGCATTATCATTGTCTGCCAGATTGCAACACTTTACTAAGGGTACAAAGCGGTCTTTAAATTACAAGTGCTTGCTTTTTAGTCTACAAACAAAACTGATCCTTCCTTATTTGTAAAGGTTGTGAAGACGTATGTGTAATGGCTTGACTATAGGCTTTAGAATTGTATTGACACTTGATTTGTCCTTCTCAGCTGCACCACCTTCCAGATACAGTCTGTAGATCTGTGATCTTTATCTGTAGGATGTGGAAGGTCGGTCTCAATCTGATTTTGCTAATGCACTCAAGCAAACAGCTTTGCATAGAGTTTGGAACTAGACACTTTCAACTTTATTGTAGCATTCAGCTATTATCTTCAGTGGGGCCAAAAGCACTGCGGGAACGATAAATGCTTCTGAAGGTCCACTCCCTTAATTCAGGTAGTAACAGCCTAAAAGACAGTTTTAGGATAGCATGGATGACACACTCTAAGCTGATGACCCAAGGACAAGAGGCAGCTTCCTCCAGGCCTGGGAGGAGAGATATTTTCCCTCCCTAACCCAGGGAAAGGAAAGGAGAGGACTGGTCAAGGAGGGTCCCTAGAGCTTCTGCGGCCCAAGCTGGGCGAGCAGAGCAATCCACTCACAGCTCCACGCTCTGTGGCACGGCCTTCCGAGTGTATCTGGAGATCATCCTCCTTTTTCTCCTCCGCGGCCGGGGCGGGCAAGCCAGGGCGGGGGCCTCGGGGCCTGGCCCTCCCGCCGGCTGCGGCCCGGCCCCTTCCTGCCACCTACCGGCCCCGTCTCGCCCCGTCGCTTAGATTCCGGACCGCCACCTCCCAGAGTTCCCACTCTGTAGTCTTCCGACTTGTCTCCTTCCTCTCGTAAGCGGAAGTGACGGAGATTGTGGCATGGTTCAGAAATTGGCTCCGATACACATTAATGACTGCATGTAAGGTTCCGGAGACTCACTGTTGCCAGGGGCATTTCAGGGCCGAAGCGGACTTTGAGCATCCTGCATGGGCTAGGATCGAGCAGCTGATGGTAGCCTCTGATCACGTGTCCTAGTGGAAGAGGCGGCCAAGGGAAGGTGCCAGAGCAGAGACGCGCCAAAGAGGTAGTAAAAGGAAACGTAACTTTACCTCTGTCAGGCGGAAGAAGGGAGTCTAGTTTGATTAGACAGCGCCACGCCGGTGCTTCTCCGGTCTTCTGTGTTCTCAGGTATGTCATTTGTCTTTCACGCGAATGATCTCGAGTCCAATTCTAACTCTGTAAATTCTACATGAAGAGTCCTGCTTGGACTTAGGGGGAGGGTGGGAAGAATTTTTACTTGACTTTTCGGGTTGAGAGGCAGCACGATTCTAATTTCCTGTGCTGAATGTGTAGTTGCACAGAAGATTCAGGTGCCTTATTGGTTCATTACAAAGCCAAGTAAGCTTAAGAATCAAATCGCCGCGTTATTTGGGCATCCAGAACCATGGCAAATTATTTTGAGACGAAACGGTAACACAGTTTAAAATCTCCTATAGACTTAAGTTCTGTAGAGCAAGAGATATTGGTGTGTTTTTTTTTAATGCACTTAATAACACAATTTTAAAGTGATGAGTTTTACAGATGGCAGAGTAACACTTCCATTCCACGATTAATGAGAAAGTTCAAGAAAGTGCCCAAAGTATGCAACCAACAGAAACACAGTTGGAAGTTTTGAGAGAAAAATAATGTATAGTAATGTAAGGTTTTCAAACTGCTGTACACACTGCTACTAATTTAAGGGCAAGTATTTAGTTTGTTTGTGAGACAGAGTTTTGCTGTGTAGCCTAGGCTAGCCTTGAACTGGATTTAGGTGATCCTCTTGTTTCAGTCTCTAGCTGAGACAATCGCACCTAGCTATTTTTAATTTTAATTTTTACATACTTATTTGGTTTGGGAAGTGCGTTGGATTCACTCCATAATATCAAGGTTTCCATTCAACATAATTTAAGTTTAAGGGACTTAGTTTTTAGTATAAACGTCATTCAGAGAATAAGTCAAGTGGTGTCTGTTAAAGGCCAGAACCATGATGATGGTAGGTTCATATCAACCTGCCTAGGTAATGCAATCACCTAGAAGAGTTCTGGGAATGCTGTTATTTCTCATTCTATGTGGCTATATCACTGAAAATTTGAATGCCATTTTCAAAGAAGAATGGAGGGGAATATGAAGCTTGCAGTGGTAGAAGATGCTGTGGAGTACCACCTGTTCCTGATACCGGATAATGCAAGAGACACAGAAGAATACAGAGAGA
The DNA here is from genome assembly GCF_907164565.1 of Psammomys obesus. Taxonomy (NCBI): domain Eukaryota; kingdom Metazoa; phylum Chordata; class Mammalia; order Rodentia; family Muridae; genus Psammomys; species Psammomys obesus. The sequence continues at coordinate 30,066,268 of NW_026590062.1, forward strand.
TTCTTCAGAAGTACATTGAAAGAATAATGACCCAATTTGCACCTATACTGGTCCCTTATATCTGGCAGAATCAACCTTTCAATCTCAAATATAAACCTGCAAAAGGTAAGGTAATCCTTTTATTCAGTGTTGTCTGAGAGAGATTTAGGCCTACAGCATTTAAAATCAGTGGTGTTTGCCCATATGCATTTAAGCCCCTAAATTTAAATATATGCCATATGAATTGGAATGGGGGATTGTGGCTGTTGTTCTGAACTTTAATTACTATTCTATAATGTAAGTGCCAGTGCTGCAGAGGTCCAGGCTTATCTTGTTTCTTCCATCATAGTTCCTTTTTACTACCCAGTGCTTATCTTGATGATGTCTTTACAGTGTTGCTTTGTTTCATGTAGTTGTTTTGCTGAGACAAAGAAGGACTTTGTCTGGTTAATAAAGACAACTAAGTGGGTTTTGACATTGTCATTTGCCGTCCAGAACTAATTTGAACGTCTTTTACTGCTTCACTGTTTGACCTGTGCTTTCAGTCAACTCTAGCAAACTATAGCAATCTGTTCTGTCATTTCTTTTAACTTTATGAAAATGAATGCTAGATAGCTGGCCCAGGCTATATTTGTATGGTGACTGATGTAGGGTCTGTTTAAGATCAGGCACCTGGCATCTTTGGATCCTGCTATTCTTGCTCATACTTTATTTCTAATCTGTTATATTTGGCTAGCAACTGCTAAGTTTCTCCTTTGCTATTAATTTTACTGAACTTTTTCCAGCACTGGGCATTGAACCTGGGGCCTTACCTATTCCTAGGCAGCTGGTCTACTACTGTGCTATTTCCCTAATCCTAATTTTCTAGAGTACATGTGATGTTTATTGACAAGGAGACTAGTGTGATGCATCTAAAATGAACCCCTCTAGCTAGATATAATGGTCTACACCTGTGATCTTAGCACTCTGCAGGCTAAGGCAGGAGAATCACCAGCCTGGGTTACAGACTGAGAGCCAGTTTTAAAACAAAAGCAACCTATTATCTTTTAGAAAACCATGCTTATTTATTTTCTCACTTTATTTTCCCACTTATCTAATGACATTGCTGACTATTACCTAAGCTATCAGTATTTCAAATTATACTTATTACTTTACTATGTTCAGTCAGGCAGGAAGGCATAGTCCGAGCACTTCCAAAATATCCCTTCCCACACCTCTTTGATTTCAGTGTGGGTACTCTTTATTCTTTTATTGGGAAAAGTACAGCTTCCTAACTTACCTCTCCAGTTGTAGTCTCTTGAGCTCCTTACGCTGTTGGCAGTTACCTTTGTAGAACACAGATTGGACTGTGTCACTTCCTGGCTTAATTTCCTTTGTTTTTCTGTGGCTGCTGGGAGAGGTTTTAGTTGAAGTCTGATGTATTATAAATGAAAATTGTACTCTAGTCAGAGCTTTTAAGGACTGTTTGGTTATCTGTTTTCTTGTTTTAGACCCAAACTCCTCAGAAATACAAATTCCATATCTTGTTCAGAATTGCAACCCAGTTCCCAGAATAATTCTTGGAACTTAGTCAATGGCTAGTTATTGAATACTTACATGTATTTTTACTTGCAGAGATGGACTTGCCTGGTTTATGACTACTTCTCTCTTGTTTATAGGAGGTGTTCCTGCTCATATATATGGCATGACAAAGTTTGGAGATAACATTGAGGATGAATGGTTTATTGTCTATGTAATAAAGCAGATTACAAAGGCATTTCCAGAGTTAGTGGCCAGGTATTGTTTAATTATTCTAAAGGAATTCTCATTTTAAAGCATAAGTGATCATATTTGTGTCTATTTTGTAATTTTTGTCTGAGGTCTGGTAGAAATTGTTCAAATGTGGGACAGTGCTGGGATTAAAGGTGCACTACCGCCTGGCAAACTATTTATCTACCTATCTATCTATTTATTTATGTAGGATAGCCAAATTTATTTTATTTCTTCTTCTTCTCATATAGTACATCCCAACTGTAGCTTCTTCTCACTCCTCTCCTCCCAGTCCTTCTCCTTCCTACCTCCCCTCCCTTCCAAATCATTCCTCCTCCATTTTCCTTCAGGAAAGAGCAGGTCTCCCGGTGATATCGACCACACATGACATAACAAGTTAAAATAAGACTCGGCACAAACCCTTATATCAAGGTTGGACAAGGCAACCCAGTAGGAGGAAAAAGGACCCAGGAGCAGGCAAAAGCAGACGCAGTGCTCCTCTTCCCCCCACTGTCAAGAATCCCACAAGAACACCAAACTATAACAACCATGACATACATACAACCATAACATATATACAACCATAACATGTGCAGACCCTTACAGGCTCCTTGATTGACACTTTAGTCTCTGTGAGACCCTATGAGCCCAGATTAGTTGATTTTTATGGGCCATTTTCTTGTGGTGTCCTTGACCCCTCTGGCTTCCTTCTTTCTCCCTCTTCAGCAGGATTCCCCAAGGTCTGCCTAATGCTTGGCTGTGGGTCTTTGCAACTGTTTCTGTCATTTGCTGATTGAAGCCTCTTTAATGACGATTGGGCTATTTTTGTTTACAAATATAGCAGAATATCATTAGGAATCATTTCATTTACTTTTTTTTTTTTTTTTTTTGTCTAGCTGTGTTTGGTTTCATCCTAGGTCTCTGGGCTACCCTGTTCCTGGCTCCAGGCCATCCAAGCGGTGCCAGGCACGGGCTCCTTCTCATGGCATGGGTCTCAAGTTGAACCAGTTATTGGTTGGCCCCTCCCACAAGTTCTGAGACACTTTTACCCAACACATCTTGCAGACAGGACAAACTGTAGGTTGAAGGTGTTGTGGCTGGATTGATGTCCCAATCCTTCCACTGGAAGCCTTGCCTGGTTACAAAAGATGGCCTGTTTAGGTTCCATATTTTCTATTAGTAGGAGTCTTTGCTAGGATCAACCTCATAGATTCCAGGGAGTTTCCATGCACTAGGTTTCTACATCTCCCCAATTCCAGTCTCTTCCAGTACTCTCTCCCTCCATTTTTCCCCACTACCTGATCCCTCCTGTTCTCATCCTCACTTATCTCAAGTCCATAGTTCTCTTCATGAACCTTCTTTTGTTTATTTTTCCCTGTGTGACTCTGGATGTCCTGGAACTAGCTCTGTAGACCTGGCCGGCACAGAATCCACCTATCTCTGCATCCCTAGTGCTGGGACTAAAGTTGTGTTCTAGCTCATTAGGGTTTCTCTGTGTGATCTTGGCTGTCCTGGACTCACTTTGTAGACCAGGTTGGCCTCAAACTCACAGAAATCCACTTGCCACTGTCTCTCAGAGTTCTGGGATTACAGCTGTGCGCCACCATGCCCAGCTCTTCATCATGAGCTTTTAATGTGGATTAAAAAAAAAATTCCAACCTGGTAGTGCACACCTTTAATCCCAGTACTTGTGGGCAAAAGGCATTTGGATCACTCAGGTGTTCAAGACTAGTCTGGTCTACATACCAAGTTCTAGTCCCACCAGGATTATACAGTAAGACTGTTTTTAAAATAGAAAAGAAGGAAAGGAAGGGAAGAGAAAAGAAGGAAGATGTCTGCGTTTGTGTACATAAAAGAAAGAAAAGGAAGATATGTGTGTACATACATGCATGTATAAATATATATGTGCATATATATTGAATTTCCTAAATATTTGTTTTCATGATTCTAAAATGTCAGCAATATGGATTTAAGTGTTGTAACTCTGAAGGAAAGATACTCTGGCTGGCAGGAGCCAAGGAATACCACAGAGTCACACCACACAGCAAGCCTCACACAAGAGATTTATTGGGAGGCAGAAACCCAGGAGGGTGGCTGCCTCTGCTCGGGTGAGAGACAGCAGAGAACTGAGCAGACACAGTCATTATATAGGATTTGGGGGAGGGGAGCTTTTCAAGGTGGAGTTTTCAGGGGAAGGATTGGTGGGATTTTAAGTCCCTGAAGCTCAGGGATTGGTGGAGTTTTGTGGCAAGATCAGGAATTGGTGGGCTTTCCTGTTCAGAGATTTGTGGGATTTTTCTCTGGCCTTCCATGTTACAGACATTAGAAAATGACAGGACCAGTAGGGAAGTCTGGGGGCCAGGCTGGGCCACTTTCCTGCCTTGAGGGTTTACAAAGCTTACAAAGGGAGTCCATAACACAGAAGGCTTTCCCTGCTGCTTGAACTGGCTTGAATTGCCAACAATGGACCCATTTTTAACAAAGCATAGTTATGCTAGTTTCCCATCACACATACTTAAGGATGATTTCTATCGGCTATTTCCTCTAGTTGACAGGAAAGTTCATTCACTACTGGCTCCGTGATTCGTTTCTTGCAAGACTCAGCTCATTTCAGTCTGAAGTGTCATCTTTCCTCAGATATCCTGAAAGCCAAGTGTTCCTATTTTTTCACATCTGGCTTCACTTTAACCACACTCAGATTTTCATTTTTAATCTTTTCTGTATATTTGCTCTGTTCTGAGTTGTTGGATTATAAGGAAAAACAAAATTAAGGATCTTTGTGTACAATAGTCTTAGCTTGAGTCTCATGTACAGCCCCAGTGATCTGCACACTTGGCCTGAGAGTGGAAAACCTGCTGACACATAGCTCTCAGTAAAATGTATCTCACAGATTTCTATAATGTTTTCTCCCTAATAGGCCAGTGATATACTTTTTGAGAAATCATACACAGAAATTTAAGAGAAATCAGTATGGGCAGTAGAGGGCACTGCACACTCATGATTTTTGACACTGGTTTTCCTAGTCAGCCCATCAAATTGGGTATTGTGCCCACAAATACTTTCTCCAGTGGAACAAAAGAGAAAGAAGCAGAAAGTTGGAAAATGTTTTATTGTTGAAATATAAAACATACATAAAGGTAGGAAAAATGAACACAGGTGTACCCTTCATCTAACTTTTGCAATCATCAAGTTACCATCACTACTCTTTCACCTGTGACCTGCCCTGCCAGTTACACAGAAAGTGCTGGGATTAAAGTCATGTACCTCTACTGCCTGGCCAGAAAGATTATTTTGAAGTAAATGTCAAGCTCTGTGTCATGTTGCCCTTAAGTAAGTCATATTGTAGATCTAGTAGATAATTCTTTACATTTACCCACTTATTATTTGAGACGATATCTTGCTGTATTGCTTAGGCTGGCTGGAACCACCGGGATTAAGCCATATTGCCCTTAAGTCTCCTACTGGGAAGACTACAGTTTCTGTAATGTTGCCAGCTTCTTTTTTATTTTCTGAGCTTTACATTTATGTTTGGTTGACAAATACAAAGTATATACATGTACCATGTAGTGTGTGTTTTGATGCATCATGGGCTGGCTAGACTGAGCTTATTAGCCTCTGCATTACCATCTGCATTTTTAGCTTAGTGTGCATAATTGGGAGTGAAAGGAGAGCCTCAGGTGACATTCCTTAGAAGCTGTCTCTCCTTTCCCTCTCCTCCGTGTGTGTGTGGGGGGGGTGCTGTGTTCATGTGTACACTCTGTGCAGGCGTGTGTGGTTAGAGGTTGTCACTGGGATGTCTTCTCAGTCACTTTTCCACCGTATGCTGCTGGGATAGATTCACTTGCTGGACCTAGAGGCTTACTGTACAGGCTGGATTGGCTGTCCAGTAAGCCTACAAGATGTGTCTGTCTCCGCCCCCAGCACTGCTGTTACAGGCATATGCTGCCACACCTGGCTTTTGTGTGGGTGCTGGGCTCCAACTCAAGTCCTCATGCTTATACACATGCAGGCACCTTACCTTCTCATCCATCTCCCCAGCTCTACCTTGCTTTTGACACAAGGTCTTTCACAGAGCTTGGAGCTCCTTTCTCCCTCAGCCTCCCAAGTGCTGAGATCACAAGCGCACAAAACGACACAAGACTTTTTAATGTGGGATCTGAAATCTAACTCGGCGCTTCACGCTTGTATGGCAAGCACTTTACCAACTGAGCCACCTCCCCACCTATTTATTTATTTATTTATTTATTTATTTATTTATTTATTTATTTATTTATGTCAATAGGAGCTGGAGAGATTTGCTCTGAGGAATAGGAGCTGGGTTTGGTTTTCAGCACTCACATGGCAGCTAACAGCCATCCTAACTCCAGTTCCAGGGGACTCAGTTCTGTCTTCTGACCACCGCATCACCAGGCATGCATGCTGTGCACAGACCTACATGCTGGCAAACCATTCTTACACATAAAATTAAACATTTAAATCTCTCACTAACTTTCAGAAATGTATTGCATTGTTATTAACTATAGTTGCTTTGCTATAAGAACAATAAGAAACTTGTTAAATGTTTGCTCTTTCCACACCTAAAAATCATTAACAATAATATACTCTGTTAAGGTTATGATCTATTCTTTTAGTTATGTCTTTACAAGGATAATAAGGAGGGGCAATACTTTTTATTTTTACAGATTCTGAATATCCATAAAAGGACGGTTCTTATTACATACTCGGTCTATAAAGCTCTTTAAGCTTTAGACATCATGGCTGGGGAGATGGCTTAGCAGTTAAGTTCTTCCAGAGGACCAGGGTTCAGTTCCCAGTATCCATTCATGTGGCAGTTCACAACTGTCTGTAGCTCTAGTTCCATGGGATCTGATGCTTTCTTCTGGCCTCCTTGGGCCAGGCCTGGGTATACATAAAAACACACAGGTAAATATGTCACTTCTATGTCAGATGTTTTGCTTTGTTTTTTAAATTTAAAAAGACAGATACACTTGCTCTCTCTCCCTACCAGATTGGTCTTTCTAAAGGACAGTTCTACCTATTTTGCTCTACAAAACCTTTGAAATTTTTGCCTATGAAATATAGCACATGCTTGCTCATGAGTTCTCATGGTAGGATTGCTTTTAAGTCTTGTTCTTTATGCACCCCCCCCCTCAATGACACAGCTGTCTATAACTCTACTTCTCAGGGATCCAATATCTGTGGACACTGCACACACATGATGCAAATATGTACTTGCAAAATACACACAAAATAAAAATAGTTTTAAATTTTTACTTATTACTATTGCTGTGTGTGCATGCATATGAAATCTGAGGGGAAAGGAGGACCTTGCATGCCACAGGGCAAGTGTGGGTCTCAGGTTAATTTTATGGAGCCTATTATCTTTCTTTCTCTTTTTGTGGGTTCTGGGGATCAATCACAGGTTGCCATGCTTGCACAGCAGGTGCCTTTACCAGCTGACCAGCTCCGGAGCTCCCCAGTCTAACTTTATACATACATTAAAAAAAAATCATGTGACAATGTTACTCGAAAATTAAAAATAGTTAAGACAAAAATATCTTTGTAGATCCAAATAGCATTTTGTACAACAGTTAACACTGTAACACTGTAACACTGTAATTTCACCTCTAAGTGAAATTCCTTCCTCCCCATTTTGAAACCTTATATAGTACCTCTATTCCTATATATTTCTGTATTTCTGTCTAATACAACACTTTGATTTTTCTCTTTTTAATCTCTCTTAATCTCCTTATAATCTTACAGTTTCCTATAGGCTTTTACTGTATTTTAAAATTTTTTCTATTTTCAATTATGCATGTGTATGGAATGGCTGTGTATGCAAATGTAGGTGCTGGTGAGAGCCAGATCATTAGATGTGCTGGAGCTCGATTGATAGGAATTTGTGAGCTGCCTGGTGTAAATGCTAGGAACCAAGCCTGGATCCTCTGCAAGCCCATGCTCTTAACTGCAGAGCCATTTTTCAACCCTATATGTTAAATTACATAGTATATATTTAAGATTTTTCTGAGAAGAAGGGAAAACGTATGGGACTAAAGGTGTTTTGTGATTTGTGAATGTGAAAATGGATCTTCTCTTTCATCAGGATTGAAGACAATGATGGTGAGTTCTTGTTAATAGAAGCAGCTGACTTTCTCCCTAAGTGGTTGGATCCTGATAATAGTGCCAATAGGGTAAGTACATCCAAGCTTAAAGAATACACAGATGAAATCTGCTGCCTCATTTCCTGTGTACCTAGGCTTCCCAGAGCCCGTAAAGAGACTAAGATGTGCCATTTTGTAGGTATTCTTCCATCACGGGGAGCTGTGCATTATTCCTGTGCCAAGGAAATCTGAAAGAATATCCTGGTTACCCATGACATCCCCAACAATCCAACAAGCTCTGAGTATAATCTCAGCCCACCCAGATGTTGTTTTAGCTTCAGAGTCTATACAAGCTGCTGTGGACAGGCGCATCCGAGGGTAAGAAGGGAAACACTGATACTCTTAGCTGAGGAACATTTTGGTTCAGTGTGCAGCACAGGTTTTATTTGCAAGTAGAGTGCCTTCCACCTGGATTAATGCTCATCTGTATTTTATTGGTATTGCTGTTCATGAAACTGACAGTTAAGTTTATGGAATTTAAAATCAGAAAGCAGACTGGTTGGCTGGTTGATTAATTGAGATAGGGTTTTGTTATGTTGCCCAGGCTGGCTGTTAACTCCTGGTCTCAAGCTAACTCTTTCTTCAACCTCCTGAGCAGCTCCAATTTCAGGAGTGTGTCACTGTCCCTGACTTAGATGTAGCTTTTCTTTTCTTTTATTTCCTTAGGTTTCATAGCCAAGTATTATCTGTGAAAATTTGAGATTGGGGCAGGAAAGATGGCTTCCTGGTAAACACACTGGCTACTCTTCCCAGAGACTTGAGTTGGATTCCCAGCACTCATATGGCTACTCATAACAGTCTGTAACTCTAGTTCCAGGGATACATCACCTTCTTCTGGCCTCAGTGGGCAGCATGCATACATGTGGTGCACAGATACACATACGGGCAAAACACTCATACATATAAAATAATAAATAAAAATTGAGATTTTTTTAAAGATGAAAACCTACAGAAGACAATGTAATGTGTTTGGCCTTTTTTTTTTTTTTTCTGGAGATTGTATATACTCCTTTGACCTATGTGGAAACCTTTAGGCTTCATCTTAAAGAGAAGGAAAGTCCTAATAGCACTTTAGTTCAATGTATTGTCTTAATGATGCTAAAATTCTTTTTAAGCTGGACCTGCTAGCTCACACTTTTAATCCTAGCACTCTGGAGGCCGAGGCAGGAGGATCTCTGTGAGTTCCAGGCCAGCCTAGTGTATAAAGCAAGTTCCAGGCCAGCCAAGAGTACCCAGTGAGACCCTGAAAAACATCTTAATATTCACATATAAAATAAAAGCATTGTGCTGCCCCTCACAGGTACCCAGACAAAGTTGAAGCCTCTCGTCATCGAGCACACTGCTTTCTTCCAGCTGGCATTGTCGCCGTGCTCAAGCAACGGCCCAGACTAGTGTCTGCAGCAGTCCAAGCCTTCTACCTACGGGACCCCATTGACCTGAGAGCCTGTCGCATTTTCAAGACATTTTTGCCTGAAACACGAATAATGGCATCTGTGAGATACCTTTCTTGGTCATTTAGTTTTTCTTATAATTTTAAGTTCTTTTAGAAAGTTTAGTGCACATTTCTTTTTTTTTTTTTTTTTAACCCAAGTGTGGGTGTTGTTAGGAGATGCCTCATTTTATAGCTTAGTGTGTCCTACCTACTTTTGACCATATTTTTCTTACTGCTGTAATTTCCTTCTCAACCATAAAACATTTTATCTCTTAAGAATTATCTTCCACCCCTCCTAAATTATCATAATGTAATTAATAATTCCACTAGTGACAAGTCAAAAGTGGGCAGTAGGGTAAATTTCATAGTGTGTGAATGTGTATCTCACTAGCTGTTTCTGAAAACAAGCAGGGAGTGAACAGGCTGTATCTATGTATTTCCCCTATAGGTATTTGAGCACAAAGCCTGGGAGTGGACTGATTGTTAGATTCAGTTATGAAGTGGCATTCAGAATTCGATTTCAGGAAAAGACTCACATATTTTGTTTCCCAATGTCCAGGTCACTTTCACTAAATGTCTGTACGCACAGTTAGTACAACAGAAGTTTGTGCCAGATCGGCGGAGTGGATATAGTCTCCCACCTCCATCACATCCCCAGTTCCGAGCCTATGAACTGGGCATGAAGCTGGTAATGTTGAACAAGAAAACTACCTAACTTACTTTCTTTTCTCTCCCTCCTCCCTCCCTCCCCCTTCCTCGCCCTCCTTTTCTTTCTTCTTTCCCTTCCTTTCTTCTTTTCCACCCCTCCTTTTCCTCCCTTCCTCCCCCTCCCTCCCTCCCTTCCTTCCTTTCTTCCTTCCTTTCTCTAATATGAAAGAACTTTAAAGGCTGGAGAAATGTTTTTAAAAAAGACTATATAAAGAAAGACACTCTTGAACATTAACGATAACAATATAAATTGATTCAAATCCCTATAGGCAAGTTTCTGCTATTCATCAACATTTCAATTGCACCAACTATTATTTTCCTTTTTTTTTTTTTTTTTTTTTTTGAGACAGGGTTTCTCTACATATCTTTGACTGTTCTGGACTCACTTTGTAGACCAGGCTGGCCTCAAACTCACAGAGATCCGCCTGCCTGTGCCTTCTGAGTCCTAGGATTACAGGCGTGCGTCACGGTGCCCAGCTGTACTTGTTATTTTCACCTGAGATGATGAATGATGCAGCATAGGAACTCTAGAAATACGTCATGCTTATGTGACAGTGCAGTAAAATTCCTCACTTCATCAGAGCCTCAAGGAATTCGGAAATAGTGATCCAACAGCTGTGAAGCTCTCTGAGAGTGAAAGTCCATCTTGTCCCACTTAGAACAAAATAAATTCCACTTGGAGTAAATAATGAAATATAAGGAAAATTAAAAAAATATAGGGAAATTATCATCTAAGAAAGGCCTTTTAAAGCATAACTTGCAAACTATAAACACTAAAAGATTGATTAATTTGATTTCATAAAAGTGTATGAACATCTGTGGTTCCAATTAGAGTCCAGGAGTCAGAATGCAGCTTGGGTGACAGATAGCAAAACTGTCTCAAATAACAACACAACAGTAAATGGGAGAAGAGAAATTGTGCATGGAAAAGAAAAATGTCATAAACTCAAAAGATACCAAAAAACCTGGAAAAGGAATATTAAGTGTTCTTAGAGAAAATAATACTGACTAGTTAATTTTAAATATTCAGAAGCTGAGCAGATAGTTCATAGAAAAGGAAGTACAAATGAATTTTAATTTAAAAATGAAAAAAATGTTGACTTCTGTTTTTTAAAATTAAATAATTTAAAGATACAAAATAATGTTTTTTTAACCACTAGTTTGGCAAGTATAAAAAGTATGAGAATATATAGTGAGTTGGTAAGAATTTATAATATATAAAGGGAAAAAAATACTATAATAGTGGTAGTGGTAGTGCAAACCTTTAATCCCAGTACTTAGGAAGTAGAGGCAGGCGGATCTCTGAGTTCTGGGACAGCCAGACAGAGGCTACAGAGTGAGACCTTGTCTCAAAAGAAAGAAAGATGCAGGAGTTGATGCAGTCACTGTGAGGAACAGTTTGCCACTATCCTGATACACTGAAATTGCACTGGCCATTTTTTTGCTTATTATTTTCACTTCTAGAAATATATTTTCAGGTACAAAACCACACAGATGTACATTCAGAAGCATTGTTATCGTACTGAGAGCTTAGGAAACACCAAGTCTGCAGTGGGAGAACAGGTGAATTACAGCCTGTCCGTGGTGTGTCCTGATGGGAAATTCTCTCCACAACATGCAGTTACATGTATAATATTATGTATTCTCCTTGGGTGACAAAAGGGACAGAGTAGAAAGATACCATAGAAATCTACTTGAGTGTACAGATTACTTCTGAAGGGAGATGCTGTTAGTTGGTAATAATTTGTTTGAATCATTGTGCCATATTTAAGCAAAGGATTTTAAAATGAAGGTCTCTTCTTTCCTGTGTCTGAGACTATGCTCAACCTTATCTTCACATTTTGTTTAGATTTTTACTTATTTTGTGTGCATGGCAGGGTTGGGGAGCCTGCCATAATGCACAGCGGGGGTCAGAGGGCAACTTTTGGGAGCTGGTTCTCTTCCACCATGTGGGTTCCAGGGATTGAAACCTTTATCCACTAAGCCATCTTGTCAGCTCAGAAATAAAATCTTTTTATAAAAGTAAGCACCACCACTAGCTGGTACGGTGGTGTATGCCTTGATCCCAGCACTTGGGAGGCAGAGGCAGGTGGATCACCGAGTTCCAGGCCATCCAGGGCTAAAGAGGGAGACCCTGTCTGAAAAAAAAAAAAAAAAAAAAAAATGTTCTAAGTGCTCGCATGCCCTCTGTCTATCTCATCTAGGCTCATGGATTTGAGATTTTGTGCTCCAAATGTAGCCCACATTTTTCTGACTCCAAGAAATCCGTTGACACTGCTTCACCGCTCTGGGCTAGCTTCCTTGAAAGTCTGAAAAGGAATGATTACTTTAAGGTGGGACTTGTGCTTCTTGTTTCTTCTTGTGAATGAGTTCGTGTACACTTACGTGCGCTCGTGCTTGTGTGTGTGTCCTCTCATTAAACCTGGAGCTTCCCAGCTGGTTATATTGGCTGGCCAGGGAGCTTCCAGGGTTCTCCATCTCTTCTCCAGCTCTGGGATTATAGGTATATAAGATCACATGTGTTTTTGTTTTTAGTTTTTGTTGTTGTTTTAATGTAGGTACTGGGAATTCAAACCCAGGTCCTTATGCTTACACAGCAAGACCTTTGTCCAGTGCCATCTCCCCAGCTTCTGTAGTGTTTAGTTTGAAAGTCTACAACCCAGAGAAAATCAAGTCATGACGTATTTAAAAGAAAAATGTGATTATAGAAGCTCAAACAGAAGAACATCTCAGTGATACTCAGGCATAGGAAGCAGGCAGTGAGATAGTAGTTATTGGATATTTATGATATTAGAGGATTATTTAAAAACTTTTGTTGTTCTTTCATTTTTTGAGACAGGGTCCCTCATGTGGCCCTGGCTGTTCTGGAGCTTGTTGGGCCTCAAATTCAAAAAGGCCATCCTGCTTTTCCCTCCCAAGTGCTTAAAGGCCACCACACCTGGCTTTATTTTAAAAATCTTTTAAGTTGCATTTATTTATTTAGTTGAGGGGGCATGTACATGCTATAGCATGTGGTGGTCAGAGGACAGCTTGTGGGTTCCCAGACTGGAACTCAGATCATCATGCTTGGCAATGAGTGCTTTACCTACTGAACTGTCCTGCCAGGCCAATATTAGAGAATTCTAACTTTATTTTTGTCAAGTGATACTATTTATTACTTGTATCTAATGAACAACTTATAAAAATTGCAAAAGCATAAAGATACTAGACAGGAAAACTAACAAAAATAGAAATCTTAAATATTACAAACCAGGGGCTAGAGAGATGGCTCAGAGGTTAGTTAAGAGCACTGGCAGAGTCCTTAATCCCACCAGAAGCATTCCGAGCTCTGTGACTCTGAAGCTGACCTGTTCTACAGAACAGATTCCAGGCACTTAGGGCTATATACTGAGTCCTCGTCTCAATAAACAAACAACAAACAAACAAAACTAAGAATGCATCCAACCTCGTTCCTTACTTGCTTTGAAGAAACTGGAGTCCACACATAAATAAATTAATGACAGAACACAGGTCAGGTCTGGGGCCTCTGAGTTCCTATATGTCACTACTTTTTTCAAAGTCACTAGTGGGTGTGTGTTTAATGACATAGTGTATAAGTACTGTTCTAATGGCCATTATTATGTTTTCAAGGGACTGATGGAAGGTTCTACTCAGTACCAGGAAAGACTAGAAATGGCAAAGAACTACTTCCAGCTCTCTATACACCGGCCAGAAAGGTATAGCTAGGACCCACCACAGTAAGACAGGCTGGTGGTTGGGTAGTTTTTTTTAAATAATGTATTTTTTAAAAAACTGTTTATCATTGTTGTATGTATGTATAATGTGTGTATGGATGCAGGCATGAGCATGTGAGCATGCCATGGTGGTGTGTGTGTGGCAGGCTGGGGAGTGGAGGTTAGAGGACAATTTTCAACGTTGTCCTCAGTGGACTCTGGGGATCAGATTCAGGCCATAAGGCTTCTATGGGCACCTTCCCTGTCATAAATAAGATTTTTGTTGTTGTTAGGAAAATAATATAGATTCTCTAGTACAAACAGAGAATGATGTAAGAAGGGAACTGTTTATACCAAAATTGACCACTATTATTTTGATTTATTGCCTTCTAGAGATTTTTACCATTTGAATCTATATTATAGATATTTGTACCTAATTTTACTTACTGATTTTTTTAAGAGAATAGTTTTTTGTTTTGTTTGTTTGTTTTTTTGAGACAGGGTTTCTTTTCTCTGTGTAGATTTGGTTGTCCTGGACTCATTCTGTAGACCAGGCTGGCCTGGAACTCAGAGATTCACCTGCCTCTGCCTCCTTTGTGCTGGGATTACAGGCGTGCACTACCATGCCTGGGTGAGTACAGTTCTTTTGTTTTGTTTTGTTTTGTTTTTTAGTTACTGCTTTTATGTATATGAGTTTTGCCTGTACATACGTTTGTGCATCACATGCATGCTGGCTCCTTAAGGAAGCCAGAAGAGGCTGTTGGAGTCCTTGGAGCTAGGGTGCAGACAGTTGAGAGCTGCCATGTGGGTGCTGGTAATTGAACCCAGTTCCTCTGGGAAAGCAACCAGTGCTCTTGACCTTTGAGCTGTCTCTCCAGTCCCCTACAGCTCTTTATTACACAGTATTTGAGGAAATAAATGTACCATAAGGCACACAACTGTTTTTTCTACCGAGGAAATTCTACAAGCTGCTTAAGCATCTAATTTTTAAGTTAGGTGAGATGGTTCACTAGTAACCCTAACAGTAACACTCGGGAGGCTGAAGCAGGAGGCTCACTTGGGTTTAGGGCTAGCTGTGCTACATAGTTTCTAGGCCAGCCTGGCCCAGGAAGAGAAAGAAACCTTGACTCAAGAAATAAAACAACTAGAATTTAGAAGTTTTAAGTGAGACTCCCATTTCTCACACTAACCATTTCTCAGCAGTTTCATCTTGATTTGTTAGTTTGATCCTTTGATATTTGAGTCAGAGTCTCACTGTGTAGCCCAGTCTGGCCTCATCTTCTTGTTCCTTTTGCCTCCTCCCAAGTTCTGGAATTAAGAATATGAGCCTTTTAAACTACTATAAACCAAATTCTCCCTCCAGAACTGTTCTTGAATTCCAGTGCTTAGACATCTTCTTCTATTTTCATTTATTTAGATTTATTTTATTTTATGTCAATGAGTGTTTTGCCTACGTGTGTGTTTATGTGCCGTGTTTGTTCCTGACACCCTCAGAGGTCAGAAGAGAGCATTAGATCCTGGAACTGGAGTTGCCAATGCTTGTGAGCTAGAATTTGAGTGCTGGGAGCCAAACCTGGATGCTCTGCAGGAGTTAAGTGTTCTTAGCCACTGAGCAATCAATCTCTCCAGTCCTTTCAAATAATGGGGTTTGTGACTTTTTGTCTTTGTATTGAGACAGGGTCTTGTATTTGAATTTATTAGGTAGCTGAGGTTAAGCTTAAACTCCTGACTGCCTACCTCTACCTCCCAAGGCAGTGCTACCCTCCAGGCTAGTCTCATAATCTTTTACTAGCACCACTATCATCCTCATTATCCTTGGGTCCAGTCTGTAGCTTCTGTTTAGTATTATCTATGTCCTGCAGTCTTCCTTGCTGTCCTGCCAGACCTTAGGTACCCTTTCTTCAACTGTGTCCATAACTAAACTTGGTTCCCAACCTATAGTGATTATTTTCTTTCAGTTCAACCACTAGAGCCAGGAAAAGATTATTTCTGATCATGCTATTCTCACATCTCTTAAAATTTATTGGCAATTATAATAATGAAAATTTGCAGGTACCTGAAGTATCCATCCAAAACAGATAAATGAATTACAGTTATTTTTAAAGTTACAGATAAAATTGTGCATGTTTTTTATGTACACTGTGGTGTTTTAAAGTATATATCCACTGCAGAATGTTTAAATATAAGTAAAATGTATATTATTTCATATACTTGATGATGTATTTGAAAAATATAGAGTGAATTTTAAATGTTCTGGGTGCATGTGTGCCAGCCACAGCACACTTGTGGAAGTTAGAAAACAACTTTTAGGAGTCAGTTTTCTCCGTCTACCCTGTGGGTGCTGAGGATCAAATAGCGTCATGAGGTTTGACTGCAGGTACCTTCTATGCACTGAGCCCTGTTTCAGGCCCCATCTCTTCTTAAAAAAAATTTTTTTTTTGTTCACATCCCAATGAAAGTAATTAATTGCCTTCTTCATGTCTCTTTAGTGTTTGCTTTTCTCAAATGGCTATATTTTGTCATTAAAAAATTTTTTTTAGGGTTTTGTTTTGTTGATTGGTTTTCAATATTTGAGGCTAATCCAGGTTAGCCTCAAACCCACTGTTTAGCTGAGACTGGTTTTGAAGTCCTGCCTCTGCCTTTCCAGTGTTGGGGTTACACACTACCATACCCACCTGTGTTTTGCATTTATTATGATTTTTTTCCTGTCCAGTAAAGTTTGCATAACATGGGGTAGCAATAATTTACTACTCATGTGATTTTTCAAGGTACTCTGCTATTAAATTTGCTTCATCTAAATAGTTGCGATAGCTCCATCAGTATAGACGATAAGTCATGTCATCATAAAGAGATGCTTGTGTCTTTCATATTTTATAGTTCACTTGCTATGAGCCCAGGTGAAGAAATCCTAACCATGTTACAGACACTGCCATTTGATGTGGAAGAGCTCAAGAAAGAATCCACTGATCTTCCTCCTGAGGATGGTGAGCGAGGGGCAGGGGCTGAACAGGAGAGTCAGAACTAGACTGCCTCTCCAGGAAGGCCTTTCCTCTGATGTGGCATACCTGCTTTCTCTCTCAGATGACCAGTGGTTAGACCTCTCATCCGACCAGCTGGACCAACTGCTGCAAGACGTGGCGGGCAGAAAAGACTCTCAGCCCCGTCCCCAGCAGGAGGAGGAGCAGAGCTATGATGTAGGGCAGGTCTCAGACAGCGTGAAGGCCTTCATCTCCAAAGTGTCAACTTACAAGGGGGCAGAGCTGCCCAGGTGAGTGCATTACAGCAGAGCTGCCCAGTTGTACTAGTCATCGTTGTCGGTGGAAAGTATCATTTCCACTTTGGCTTTCTTCTGTCCTGTTTCATTTGAGATAGAGTCTTACTGGGTTGCCCTGGTCATAACCTCCTGCACTTAAGTTACCTCTCTGTCTCAGCCTTCTGACCAAACCACCACACGACACCACACTTGGTATTGTTTTAATGTAGATTTTCTCTCTCTTCTTCCTTCTTTTCTCCTTGTATGTGTGTGATTATTGTTACTTTTTACCAAGTCGCTTGTACTGCTTTGTTCCTGATTGGTGCAGAATAGAGTGATATCTTTCTTATCTGAAGTCAGAGTTCAAGTAGCCTTTGTAATTCCTGAAGGAAGTCAGAAAACCCTAAGGATTTAAAAGCTACCACCCGGAACCATAGCACTTACGCTTTACTCTTTAGTGTTATTTAGTTAGTTTTTTTGACATATCTCTGGCTGTCCTGGAACTCACTATGTAGAGTAGGCTAGCCTTGAAATTCCAGTATTAAAGGTGTAAGCTTCCGTGCCCAACTTCTTTAGACTCTAATTCAGAACCTGTAGACTCAAGCTCAGCAAGCTCAGGCTTCTGATCTCCTACCCCACAAGCAGAATGGAATCTTGAAACTCAAAGAGAGATATTAAAGGAACTCACCAGAGGCAGAAATAATCAGAACTGTGAAGTTGCTGTGCACACCATTGAGACAGAGACTGTGCATATGACCAAGCACATCCTGATGGGCCCTTTGCCCTGCCCAGTGAACCTTTGTCGGTGTCGATATTCCTGAACTATAAAAGATTCAAGTTTATACTCATTATTTGTTGTTAAGAAGGAATGAATAGGGGAAGATGCAATTTTATCAATTTTGATAAGCTTTGATTTTTGTTGTTGTTGTTTTCTTGCCTTAAAAATCATATGAAATCTTGATCTTCTTGACCATACTTTCCAATGCTGGGATCCTATAAGAATGAGCGTTATGTAAATGAAACTCAGATAAATTATTTCTCTTACTCTGTATCTTGTAGGTAGTAAAGAACAGATAGGTCGCCAAATGCATATGCTTAAATGTATGTATACAAGGTATATTTTTACGTTTTTGGCGACAGAAAAGTAAAAAAAAAAAAAAAGTAAAGTATTTCTGTTGCCACTCAAGGCTAATATATACACAAAGAATTTTTCTTATTTATTTAAACTATAATTGCTATACTTTTCTTGAATATTTCTGGTAGTTTCTCCAAGCATAGCACCATCTTAGAAAATACCTCAAAGGCTGTGGTTAGGATTAATTACATGCCCTTATCCCATTGTTCTTTCAGAGACCCTTCAGAAGCTCCAATCACTTTTGATGCAGATTCTTTTCTGAATTATTTTGATAAGATTTTAGGTGAGTGATAGTGTGGTGTTTAATATTTTTTGAAACTGTTAAGGGGTATCACTGTTGCTAGAGCACTGGGACATTAGATCATTTATGAGCCAAAATACTACTTTCTCCTGATGTTTTCAGTTGTGTTAAATAAACCATAAATTACTACGCTATCGAATCACTTCGCAGAAGCAGCCTAGTTAGTGCTTGACTGGCTGGCTCCTCACTGCCTATTTGAGGGCGGGAACCTTTTTATGCTTTTGAAAAGGTTTTAATGTGACTTCCGTGTTATGTTTTTGTTTTTTTCTTTGAGACGTAATGTTTTAGAAATCAATAAGGGGGGCTGGAGAGGTGGCTCAGAGGTTAAGAACACTCGCTGTTCTTCCGAAGGTCCTGAGTTCAATTCCCAGTCAACCACATGGTGGCTCATAACCATCTATAGTAAGATCAGGTGTGCAGTCAGAATGTTATATAAATAATAAATAAATCTTAAAAAAAAAAAAAAAGAAAGAAAGAAAGAAATCAATAAGGTGTGGTGGTACATGCCTGTAATCCCAGCACTCTGGGAGGCAGAGGCAGGCAGATCTCTGTGAGTTCGAGGCTAGCCTGATCTACAAAGTGAGTCCAGAACAGCCAAGGCTACACAGAGAAACTCTGTTTCAAAAACAAAAAACAAAACAAAATGAATATGAAAATAAAAAACAAGACAACTGGGCAGACAAGCAGATGGCTCAGTTATGAAGTGCTTGCAGTGGGACAGCTGAGTTGAGCTCATGGGCAGTCACACGCACAGCCAAGCACAGATGCCCTGCCTCTCGCTCCAGTGTGAAGGGCAGGCAGAAATGGGCTGATCCCTGGGTCTGCTGGTGAGTTCCAGGTTCAGTGGGGAAACCCTATGTCAAAATATAAGATAAAGAGTGATAGAAAACACCTGATATGAACTTCCGGGCCCCACATGCAGGTGCACACACATGCAGACACACTGGCACACACGTGTGCACACACATGCATATACATGCAAAACAGAAACACAGGCTATGTACCGGAGAGTAACCAGTAAATGTTTGAAAATACTTAACTCTTTCTAATAACCAAGCAAATGCAAAATAAAACATGTTTTTCCTCACTTTACTGAACAAAATAATAATCAGCTATTTTTTCCTTTTTTTCTCTTTGTTGTGTTTTGTTTTGTTTGTTTGTTTGTTTGTTTGTTTTTGAGACAGGGTTTCTCCCTGTAGCCCAGGCTATCTTGAAACTCACTCTGTAGAGCAGGCTGGTGTTGGGCTCAGATTCCCTAGAGCGGGAGTTATAATGATGTTGTGAGCAGCGTGACAGGGATGCTCAGAGTCAAACCCTGGTCCCTTGAAAGTTCCACAGCAAGCCCCACGGTTTTCTTTCTCGCAGTGAACGATGGTCTGTGCGCTGTGTGTGCCATTGTGTCTGCATGTGTGTAGTGCATGAGGAGCCGGAAGTTGGTAGATATCTATCACTCTTCACCTTATATTTTGACACAGAGTCTCTCGCTGAGCCCGGAGCTCACCAGCTGGGCAGTAGTGCCTCTGTGTAGTTGAATGTTGACATCAGTGTATATTTATGTAATTTTCTAATTTAAAATTTTTAAAGTGAATTTGTATTTTTTAAAGATTTATTTTATGTATGATTATTTTGCATGTGTGTCTGCCTTGTGTCTGAGATGGCCAGAAGAGGGTGTTGGATACCCTAGAACTAGATTTCCAGACAGTTGTGAACTATGACGTGGGTGCCAGGAACCAAACTCAGGTTCTCTGCAAGACAATGAGTACTCTTCACCTCTGAGCCATCTCACTAGCTCCCAGGTTTTTATCTATATTTTTATGTTTCTGGTGATCAAACCCAAGGCCTCGTACACTCTAGTCAAGTTCTCTACCACTGAACTATACTCCCAGCTCAGTTTTTAAATTAATAAACAGAAAATTAGTAATAGTGTGTGTATTATCTATGTGTGGGTGGTGTGTAAGTAACAGCATGGGTGTAAAGGTCAGAGGACGACTTGGTGGAGTAGCTTTCTCCTTACACCTTAGCATCACCAGGTTGTACAGCATCTGTCCTTGGGAGCCATCTCAACAGCTCAGCTTTGCATCTTTTTTTTTGGGGGGGGGGTGGAGATTAGGGGATTTGCAGTTGGAGATATGGTTTCCCTGTGTAGCCTTGGCTGTCCTAGACTTGCTTTGTAGACCAGGCTGGACTCACAGAGATTCACCTGCCTCTGTCTCCCAGGTGCTGGGATTAAAGGCGTGCACCACCACCACCCAGTTTGGGAAAGGATTTTTACAAAGTAGTTGGATTAATTTATTCAGTCCTGTGGAACATTCCAATCCTTTTGAGAGGTGTAATCCTGCCCAAAAAAATTTTACCTCATGGTTCTTTCTGTGTCTTGGTCAATATAGGGACAAAGCCTCAAGAGTCAGACTCTGATGATGAGGACGAAGATGACTTTGAGTGTTTAGATAGTGATGATAACTTGGGTTTTGAAGCTCAGGAGACTGACTCTCTGGAAGGAGCTCTTGGCAGCCTCAAGTCCTACATGGCCCAGATGGACCAGGAACTGGCGCACACAAGTATGGGCAGAAGCTTCAATACTCGCGAGCAAGCAGTAAGTGTCTGTAACCTTTCCTTCTCCAGGTATGCATAGGAGAGTGACAGTTACACTTCATCTGAGGTTTTCTTTCTTTTCTTTTGATTTGTGAGATTTGAGATAAATGAGTGCTAATTTTATTGACTGACTGATTCGATGATAAGAATTGACCTCAGGACCTGGAGTACATCCTAAGTGCATAGTCCATTACTAAGCTACGCTCCCAACCCCAAGAATGCTAGTTTTCTCTTAACATTGGTATAATGAGAGATTATAGAGGCCAGACACGATGACACGTGCCTGTAATTCACAGCTACTGAAGAGGCTGAGAAGGAAGGATGGCTTAAACCCAAGAGTCTGAGGCCCATGGGCAACATACTGAGACTGTGAAAGAGGGGCAGGTGCTGAGAGTGTAATTCAGTGGTAGAGCAAGTATCTGATGTGCACAAAGCCTTTGGTTGAGTCTTCAACACTGAAAAGCAAAAGCAGAGCATCTGATGCACACTTCTGACCTCTGGAGGGCACCGGGCATGTACTTGGTGCACATAGATGCCTGCAAGCAAAACATTTACACACATAAAATAAATAAATCTTGCCCAAAAGTCCAGAATATTTAATTTCTTTAAAAATATATCTATGGGTGTTTTGCATACCTGTATGTCTGTGTACCATGTGCATGCTTGGTGCCTTTGGAGGTCAGAATGGGCATAAGATCATCTGGGACTGAGGTTATAGATGGGACTGGAATTACATACAGTTGTGAGCTACCATGTGGGTGCTGGGAATTGAACCTGGGTCCTCTAGATCAGCTGGATGTTCCCAACCACTGAACCATCTCCATCTCATTTCTTAAGATTTATTTTGTGTGTAAGTGTGTGTGTGTCTGTCTGTGTGTGTATCTGTATCTGCGAGTATCTATGCACAGGTGCACGCAAGTTCATATCACTGTACATGTGCTGAGGTGAGAAGAGGGCATTAAATCCCTTAGAGCAGAGCAAAAGGTGTGTGCAGGACACCTAGCTTGTTAACGGGTGCTGTGGCTGTAACTCTGCTCTTGATGACAGCACAGAGATGCTCTTAGCTGCTGAGCCATCACTTCAGCCCCATTACATTTATTATATGGATGTTATTAATGAATCATTATGTGCCCAAATTAGCATGTGATTATTACCACTACTGCCATTATAAATGAATCTGTGTATGTGTGTAGAAGGGATGGGGAATGCAGAGATTTTTGAGATAGAGCCTCACTCTGTAGCCCAAGTTGGCTTCAAAATTGTGCTGAGATTGTAGGCATGAGCCACCATGCTTAGCAGTAAATAGTGTTTTTGTTGTTGTTGTGTTTTTAAAAGAGAAGAGGGCCAAGAGTTATGACTCAGTGTGTAAGGGTGTTTGTTCTCAGGCCTGACAGTCTGGGTTCAATCCCTGGAATCTGATTGACAGAATGAGAGATTCAACTCCCCCAAATTGACCTCTGAGTATCCATGTTCATACCAAAAATTTAAAGAGGCCAGCGAGGTGGTACATGCCTTTAATCCTAGCATTTGGGAGGCAGGCAGGTGGATCTTTGTGAGTTCAAGTCCAGCCTGGTCTACAGAGTAGGTTCCAGGACAGCCAGGGCTACACAGAGAACCCTTGTCTCAAAAAAAAAAAAAACAAAAAACAAAAAGGAGAGAGCGAGCACTAAGAGAAGCTTAAATATCCAGATAACTTCAAATCTTGCTTCTTGTTTCCCCAGTTTAGTGCCAAATTTAGAATCCCTCCCCTATTTACGTATTGATCTTAGTGTTTTTCACCAGCACTGTTTAGCCAGCAAGAGGCATTATGGGCAGGGTACAGACACTAGAGTGTTGTTCTAGTTGTAGTGCAAGAGTAGCCACATGCTGCCGCCACTCGGACGCCAGACTCCAGTAGATGGAGGTTGATTGAGTTCTGAACACCCTGACTGGTCAGGGACACAGTCTGAATTCAGGAGCCAAGACTGTGATGCTGTGCCATTCTCAGGGTGAGTTTTGTTGTTGTTTTGTTTTTTAAAGATTTATTTATTTTTATGTGTATTAGTGCTCTATCTGCATGTATACTACACGCCAGAAGAGGGCATCAGATCACATTATAGATGGTTGTGAGCCACCATGTGGTTGCTAGGAATTGAACTCAGGACCTCTGGAAGAGCAGTTAGTGCTCTTAACCTCTAAGCCATCTCTCCAGCCCCAGAGTGAGTTTTTAAAGGAAAAGGACCAAAACCAATATTGTGTTTAGTGGAGCAAGAAGAATCAGTTCTTATTTCAAGTACATTGTGCCTAGGTAGACAAAGCAATGCAAGCTGGTTGTCTGTAAGGGAACTTTTGGAGACTTTCCAGCTTTTTGGGAGAAAGGAACATAGCAGGGTGTTGTGGTTTAACTCTAATAGAATTGATCTTTAACTCAAGCAGAACATGCACTTATCACCTCATTTTATTCTAAGCAGCAAGCACTGAATTATTGAATTCTAAGTAAAGGCTATTGTGTCAGGCAGGCAGAGCCAAGAACTTGAACTCAGTTTCAGCTTATGATCAAAATGGAGACTGAAGATAAAAATGGTTCCAGTTATGCTAAAGACGAAAGCAGTTCTAGTAGTTCAGGAGCTACAGTTATGCTAAAAACTAAAGTATATCTCAACAGAGGGGCGGGCTATCGTTACACAAAAAGTTTAAGTCAGGTCTCAACTGTGTCATGGTTCAGAGTTTGAAATATAGCTTAGCCATTTACTGTGTATTACCCAGTAATCCTCATGTCATAGGATTAGCATGAAATAACAGTAAAGCCAATGAGAGCTCATTTTAATATGAATTTTCTTTGCTTTAACCATTTAGACCACACTTAAATATAATTGCTTTCAACCTAATAGAGATTATTTATTAGACTTAATTGGGAACAGATATCACCTAAGGATTTTGTTATAATGTAGGCCTTTATTAAGCAAAATGGACAAAGAGCTGAAATTTTCTGTTTTGAGAAGTCCTGGGAAAGGCAGACTGTTACTCCAGGGACTTTAAGTCAAGATGCAGCTTTTTAGATCTTTTCCCCAAGCCCTTGAAATCGGAGGCTCAAGTAACAAGCTGGGTGCTGGGGAGCTAAATACCACATTGTAGTCTGTGAACTAAAAGGAAATCCAACTTTTTTCATTTGGAAGAAAATTTAGATATTTGTCATTTATTAATGTTTTAATATTAACACAATCTATGAATGTACATCTTTAATGCTAGCTGTCTTTTGAGTTATTTAAAAATAGGGACAGATTTGTTCAATTTGTAGGAATTCTTTTGAGATGGAAATGTGTCGCAATCCTTAGAGCCAAGTTTTTTCTCTCTTAAGACAGGATCTCTTGTCCAGATTGTTCTTAAGCTTTCCTGTGTGGCGAATATAACTGACCCTCTGGCTAGTTACAGGCACATGCCGCCACCCGTGACGGAGCCAGGGTTAGTGTATGTACGAAGTCACATTAGAGCTCATTTCATTTTGTGTCACTATATATTACTACTGTTACTGCATCTTACTGTCTAAAGGGTTACTATCTCATATTGTTATCTCTGCCTCTCTCCTTCCCTCCCTCTAGAATAAGGAACCTCCATCCCAGACTGAAAATAACAATTCAGATGAGGAAGATTCTGGTGCAGGAGATAGAGTTGTTGAAGCAGTGGATGTAGACCTGAACCTGGTTTCAAATATACTGGAATCCTACAGCTCCCAAGCTGGGCTGGCAGGGCCTGCTTCCAACCTGCTGCACAGCATGGGTGTGCAGGTGCCTGGCAACGCTGATCACAGCCCGCACGTAAACCAGTGAGGGCTTAGCCTGCGCACTAGCTGCCCTTCACACTGAGCAAACATCAAGTCCAAGTGCGTTCTTTTCTAATCGACTCTTTTGGATTTTTTGTTTTGTTTTCGTTTATTCAGTCTTTTTATGTTAGGGGTGGCCTCAAATGTTCTGTGTACCTGAAGACTGTTAATAGGGTACTGAAGGAAATTTTTTTTTCATTTAAAAATTGAGATTTTTGCTTTCTGTTAACGTTCGTTTTATTGACAATTCCTTGATCCTCCTGTTACTAACTCCTAAGGGCTAGAATTACAGATGTGAGCCATCATACCCAGCTTTCCTTTACTCTTGGTGTATACAGTTATGGTATATTGTCCTATGAAAATGAAGTGCTAGGGGCTGGAGAAATGGCCCAGTGATTTAGAGTACTTGCTGTCCTTGCAGAGGACTGAGGGTCCATTCCCAGCACCTACAAAGCGGCTCACAGCCACCTTTGTAACTCTAGTTCCGGAAAGTTCCAATGTCCTCTTCCGGCCTCTGTGGGCACTGAATGCATGTAGTGTACATACACACTTGTAAACAAAACACACATAAAATATAACCAAAGTAATTAATTATTAAAAAAGCATCAGGCTGGATGGAGAGCCTTGTCAATAAAATGCTTGCCACACTATTAGTTCCCTAGAACCCAGCAGGAATAGTGGCGAATGCTTGTCATGCTGACACTGGGCAGGTAGGCAGGTATGTCCCTAGCTTACTGGCCAGCTATCCCAAACAGCACGCTCCAGGCCAGTGAGACCTTTTCTCAAAAAAAATAAAACAACAACAAAAACAAAACAAAACAAACATGTATGGCTCGTGGGAATGACATCTGAGGTTGACATGGCCTTCACATGTGAACACTAGTCAGCCTTTATGCACACATACATATATACAAAAGCATCAGAAAAAAATGTTTCTTTTTTATTACAAAACATTTTAGCCTTTTAAATAATTTAAATGTTAAGAATAAATACAAAAATAGAACAAACAAGAGTAAATACAACCTTACAGCTTTTTTTTTGAAATTTAGCCTACACATTAGAATTCTGTCCCAGCTTGGTATGAGAAAAAGGCTTTTCCACAAGGCATTTATACCTTATATATATATTAATTATATCTTCACTGAGGACTAAACATTGAGGAAAGGGAAACAGATAAAATTAAGGCATGAGTGTGCTAGTGGGCTATTTTTCTAGTCTCATTTCCAACGCTAACTTAAGCCAGTCCCTCTGGTGACAAGCACATTTGTTAAAAGGTTTTGCTAGTTTGCATCATGGCTCCAGTAGTGTGCCACTCTATCCTGACCACTTCTATAATGTGTTGATGGTGGGGGGGGTGTGCCTGTGCCCGTGTGCATGTACGTGGCACGCCCTGTACCAACTTACCTGCCATTTTCAGTATCCCAGCCCTAACTTGCAGATAACCTTGGAGTCTGTAGCAAGGCCCCTCTCCCCAACTTGTACTGGGAAAATGAGGTTCAGTGTTGCAGTTTCTCCTAATAGCTTCCCCATCTTTTCAAACAACAACAACAACAACAAAAAAGGTTTATCAAATGAAAACAGTTAACCCTTTTTTCTGTCAGTCCTTTTCTATCAGTGTTTTCAGACTGGGACACATGGCCCCTTCACAGCACACCAGACAGTAATGCACACAGACCCTGAACTGCAGGATATGAAGAAATCTCAAGTCCCCTTTCCCAAGTGCTTTTCTCTACCTGTGATACATTTTGGGTCAAGGCAAGCTGCCAAATCAGGGCCAGGCACGTAACATCCTTCAAGAATTCCAGATGAAGCTGGGGGCAGTGGTGCACACCTGTGATCCCAGCACTCAGGGAGGCAGAAGCAGGTGGATCTCTGTGAGTTCCAAGCCAGCCTTGTCTACAAAGCAAGTCCAGGACAGCCAAGGCTACACAAAGAAACCCTGTCTTGAAAACCCAAAAAAGATAATTCCAGATGAAGGTGCTTGGGTTTTCCCAGAAGTGATCTTTTGAGGTCAAAAGGAAATTCAGAGCTCCAACTTTTTCACTTCTGGAATCTTGCCTAGGACTTGCTGTGGGGCTCTATTTAATGTATAAGCTGAGGTCTGTTGGGTCTTTTATCTTTTAGCCATCAATTAATGCAGTTATCCAAAGCTAGGACTTGCCCCGGCTAGTTCTGTACATTTTCCCAATGGTGTCTGGGAATCTAGACTTAAACCATTTTACTGACTGTCTCTGACATAAACTCAGTGGCTGGCTCTTTGACCCCTGAGGGAGGAGCAGCCTTGCTAGGCCACAGAGGAGGACATTACAGCCAGTCCTGAAGAGACCTGATAAGCTAGAGTCAGATGGAAGGGGAGGAGGACCTCCCTATCAGTGGACTTAGAGAGGGGCAGAGAGGAGAGGAGATGAGGGGGGGGGTGGGATTGGGAGGGAATGAAGGAGGGGGCTACAGCTGGGATACAAAGTAGATAAACCATAATTAATATATAAAAAATTTTAATAAAACATTTTACTGTCACACAGATTTTTTCCCATCCCCACCCCATTCTCATAGAACAGAAAAAAAAAGTCTGAATAAAGGCATGAAAATTTATTTCCTCCAAAGCATCTCCCTTACAGCGGCAAGATGCAGGTGACACAGAGGAGCTGGGTTACAGGTCAGTGACAGGCTTGCCTAGATGCACAAGGTCCTGAGTCCAGTCTCTAGCACCATGGGTTGGGGGTCAGGGTCATATCTATGGGAAGGAATCCTGACTCAGGAGCTTCAGGCTTGGAGCTTGCTTATCCTCACTAATCTCTAATTGAAGCAACGCTCTCTGGGTGTGCACATCCCAGTACTGTTTTATGTTTAGTCTTTTCTCTGGGTTACAAACTGAGCATGTGAAGGCTGGGAAGGCAACATAGTCTTCAATCATCTTGTGCCCTTCTGGGATTTAGCTACTTTAAAAAACAAACAAACAAAACCCACCACCTCTGGTTGCCTGCTGAATACTCTGAGGAAGACCTTTGCTCCCACTTTCCTCATCTTTTTGGAGCTTAAAAACAAAACCATAACTTTTGGGCCGAGGATATGCCTCCACGGTAGAGCATGTGCCTACCAAGTGTGAAGTCCTGGGTTCAACTGGCAGCAACAACTACCAAAAAGTAAACTTTTATTTAACCACTACATATAGGAATATATCCAAAGAGGCTGGAAAAGGTGGCTCTGTGGCTGCTCATCAAGAGGACTCAGGTTCTGTTCCCAGCACCCACATGGCAGCTCTCCACATTCTCCAGTTTCAGAGCATCTTCTGGCCTCCACAGGAAGTAGGCGTGCAGAGACATAAGTGCAGGCAAACACACAAGTAATAAAACTTAACAAAGACTATACCTATACACAAATTAAAAAAACATATACTATGTTATTCTTCTATGAGGACAGAAGCAACTCAGATATGAGCTGAGAACTGTTAATAATTTTGATACTTAAGATAAGCACCCTGGGCACGTTTGGCAGTTCCTGTAAATGCAACATCAACGAGCCACTACTAGATGTTTGCTCCTATAGCCTTGGAGAAAATGGCTCACACCCTAACAAATCAGTACCCTCCCCTCAGCTTTTCATTGTAGTGTCTTATCAACCAACTGAAATCCTTGGTTTTTGTTTTGTTTTTAAGAGACCAAGTATCTATGTGTTACCCAGGTTGTCCTGGGCAAAAGTGATACTCTTGCCTCAGCCTCCATGGCAGCGAGGTCAATCCAGTTTACACTGATAGTTTTGGCTGTCAGTAGGAACCTCTTTTGGCAGTGGAAAGTTCTCAGAGCACCTCTGCCTTGGGAGGCTGTCCTGGAGCTGGCGATGTCACCTTCACTTTGCAGTAGATCTCTGGTATACCCTTCAGCATACCAGATGTCCAGGAGGGATCTAGACAGCTTGATTTGAGCTAAGCAGCCATGGAAGAGCAGTTCTGCTTCTCCACCCACTTCTTAATCATGTGGTGGGCAATAGCTAACTTGGGAGGCAGCAACAGCGGGGAAGCCTCACTCTGCTGCTGAGTAAAAGAGCCCTTTCTCCTCAGAGCTGCAGCCACCTCATCAAGACCAAACCAGGCAGCTGCCTCTAGTTCTCTCACGTTTACCCGGATCTGAAAGACAAGGAAGGGGTGGAGGGTGGGGGTGAACACTATGGCCAAAAGTAAGAAAATTCATAGAGAACTATGCAATCTTAGTTGGTAACATCTGGGATCAATGGGAAAGGGTAAAATCAGTTCTGGATATTGTTCTGAAATACAATGGCGAATTAAATATATTTTTAAATAGTTCTAAAAGAAAAAAAAGGATACATTAAAAAAATCCTATTCAGCTGGGCACAGTGGTACATGCCTTTAATCCCAGTACTCAGGAGGCAGAGGCAGGTGGATCTCTGTGAGTTTAACATCAGCCTGGTCTACAAAGCGAGTTCCAGAACAGCCAGGGCAGTTACACAGAGAAACCCTGTTTTGAAAAAACAAGCAAAAACAAACAACTGGTTTCTGGCCCCAGTGCACATACACATAAAATCTTATAGATACTAAAATATTGAGTGGTAAGTTATGAATAATTGCGTGTGCATCAAGTGAATAGCTCTTTCAATTAAAAAAGAGCTACAGGGTCAGTGAGATGGCTCAGCAGGTAAAGGCACTTGCTGCCAACCTGGGCTTGGTCCCTAGAACTCACATGATGAGAGAACAGACCCCCCCACAGCTCGTCTCTAATGTCCACTTATGTCCACACACAAATACATAGACTTTTACTTTTTTTTTAAGAATCAGCATTTATACAAATGTTCTTCTCTTTAAAGGATAAAGGTTAATGATAACTAAGAGCAAGAAGCAAAGTAAACACAGACTGTCCCAGGAAGTGGAAGCAGATTAGAGCCCATAAAAATCAGGACAGAACAGGCAAACTAGTAGAAGGGCTATCAGTGACTTCCATCTGCCAGACTTGCTACAGAGAAGCAAGGTGAGTTTAGCTATGACATCAAAGTCCCTCTTAACGAGAGGCTCCTGTAGTGTTATATTACCAGTCCCCAACACCCTGAATCCCTTGGGTAGTAACAACAATCCCCAAATCGTTAAGTGGGGCATATACATTCCATCTCTATATAAGGTACTGTTAAAAACTGAAGGTGAAAAATAAACCGCAACATAAATGGTGCTGGCACACTGGATATACATGCAAAAGAATGAAACTGGACCCTTTATACCAAAATCCAACACAAAACAGCTTAAAAATTAAATGCGTATGTAGGAGCTGACATAAACCTCTTAGGAGAAACTACTACTCAGCTTTGTGGTGCTGGACTGGGCACTGACCCTTTCTTAGATGTGGCATTAAAAGCAAAGGCAGGAAAAGCTAAGTAGAAAGGATGAGGTCAGAATAAAAAGTTTATATACAGCAAGGGAAATGCAAAAAGCATCCTATGGGGTGTTTGAAGTCCTGTATTCAATAATTAGTATTGAGGTAAGGAAAAAAAAAAAAACAAAATACCTGAACAGATGATTCTTAAAGGAAGAAATATTTATAACTTTTGTTTTTGTTTTGAGACAAGAGTTTCTTTGTGTAGCCCTGCCCATCCTGGAACTCACTATAAACCAGGCTGGCCTTGAACTCTGAGATTCACAAACTGCCTCTGCCTCCCCAGTATTGGGATTAAAGGTGCACAGCACACAGAGAAACCACATGTGAAAAAATGAAAGAGGAGGAGGTGGTGGTGGAGAAGAAATCCATATAGCCAAAAAATATGTGAAAAAATACCAAGTGTCACTAATAACGGAAATGCAGAGCAAGCCTATAATGAGAGATCACTGCATACTTCCTAAGAGGGTATGGTGGTTTGGATGATAATGGCCTCCACGGGGCTTCTGTTTAAATGTTTGGTCCCCAGCTGGTGGAACTGTTTGGGAAAGATTTGGAGGTGTGTGCCTATTAGAGAGGTGTGTCATTGAGGGGCAGGGCTTTGAGGTCTCAAAAGCCCAGCCATTCCCAGTTAGCTCTCTTTGCACTACCTCCTGCTTGTGGATCAGATAGAATCCCTCAGCTCCTGCCCCAGCACCATGCCTGTCTGCCTGCCTGCTGCCATGCTTCCTCCCGTGATGGCTGGTCATGGACTCACCCTCTCAAACTGTTAAGCAAGACCCCATTATATGCTTTGAAGTTGCCTTGGTGTCTCTTCACAGCAATAGAAAAGACAAGCAGAAGAGGTATACTAAAAGACAAAATCTAACAACTCCGGACAAATCTACAAAAGTGAAGGGATCAGCTGGAGGCCTTTAACTCTTGGGCCTTTGAGAACCCCATATATAAATGGATTCTGCCCTTCCTCACACCTCTTCTGCTCATCTTTCTGCTTTTGCTTTTTGCACCCTGCTTAACTTCCTCTCTACATTCCTTCAACAAATGCAAAACTTCTCTAACCAATCCATTAATCAGTCACTCTTACAGGATTATCAACCTTTGCCCACAGAACCAGATGACAATGACCTTCCAATCGACCCTGATGGTGGGGACCAGCTATACCCTAATGAAATGAAAACATCCCTAATCAGCAGGAAGTAGCTCAAAGAGCAAAGGTCACCCCTATGCCCTCCCCACTATCACTGCTTCCTAGCTCCTCACTTTTTAATAAAACAAAAAGGGAGGAATGTTGGGATCCATAAGCAGGCATCTCTATGGCCAGCCCCAAGGGACCTGACAAACTGGATATCAGGCATCTGTGAAGCCACCTACAGACCACCCGAAACCACCTGCACATGTTCTGGGTCACCTTATAAGAGAACTCGCACCACCTCCAATCTCTCTTTCCTGCCCTGCCCAAAGACAGTCTCTGTGACCCCTTCCCCCTTCCCTTAATAAACCTCCAACATGGAACCAGTCATGTGGCATGATTTGTGAACCCACTGTGTAACTTTGCTGCACAATCCTGACAGCAACCACTAAGGAAAACTATGGAAGTTATTAAATAGATAGATGGATCGATAGATAGATAAATAAATAAATAAATAAATGGTGGCACTTGCCTTTAATCCCAGCACTGGGGAGGGAGAGGCAGGAGGATCTCTGGGAGTTTGAGGCCAGCCTGGTCTACACAATGAAGTCCAGGGAGGGATAGACAGTGAAACCCTATCTCCAAATAAAAATTTTAAAGTAGAACTATCATTTGTTCCAGGAACCCCACCTCCAAGCATAATATCCAAGAGAACTGAAATCTGGAACTCAAAGGTGCCTCTATATTCCTTTTGTTGCTGTGACACAATTTATATCATCCATGATATAAAAGTTTAAATGTCTATCAACAAAGAGTGACAAATACATACCATGAACTAGTATTGGGAGGTTTTTTTGATTCTCACCTCTCATGCCACCCCCCAGAGGCTCTAATGTAGTTCTAAGTTGCCTCTAACTTGATATGTCAACTAAAGCTGACCTGGAACTCCTGGACTTCCTTCCTCTGTTGCCCAAGTACTGAGGTAACAGGTATTTGTTACGCTGGCTGGCCTTACTGAATTTTTAAAATGAAGGAAATCCTGCATTTATAAGGTGATGGGCCTGGAAGATGTGCTAAATTCAATAATCTACTTGATGCAGATTCTACATGGCCTCTGCTGCATTGGGGACTAAATTAGTCAGATATGTAGAAGTGAAGTGTTGAATGCTTGTTCCCAAGGAGAGAAAAACAGGGAAGCAGTGAGTAGAGGGTATAAATTTCACTTATACAAGATAAATTCTGGAGGCCTGTACAGTACAGCATCTACAGTTAGCAATATTGTGTCAGTTACATTAAAATTCAACTTATGTTAAATGCTCTTATCACAGAGGAAAAATGGGGATGGGGTAGAAGATGGTTAAGCTTATGCCACTGCCAGTGATGTCTGACTGGTGGTTCCTAATAGTAATTACTGATCAAACAGTACTACACGCTTATCTCCAAACCCAGCAAGTTAGGTGAACTAGATGTCTACAGACATCTGAAGACCTATCTTTAAATAAAACAAAACAGGGTCTCATGTAGTCTAGGTTGGTCTCAAACTTCTAACCCTCCTGCCTCCACCTCCCAAGTGTTGGGATTGTAAGTGGGTACTAGCAGGCTGGCTTAATACGGTGTGAAGACTGAACCTGGCTTTGTGTGTGTTACAAGCTAGCACTCTACCAACTGAACTACATCCTCATCCATCAACATTATCACAGACTCTGTGATAATTATACTTCAACAAAGCAGCTCAAAGGGAAGTTGTTTCATAACTGAGATATATGCAAGGGAGAATGATGATTATTTGTTTCCATTCTCAAATGCAAATTCCTTCAGGATAATGATTATCTTATGTATTACCATGTATCCCCGACATTACTCCTCAAGACAAGTGCTCAGAAAGTCCTTGCAGGTTGGCAAAGGGGACATCACAGCACAGAGGAAGGTTAAGACTTTACCTCTGTATGCCCTGGTTTCACGGTTGCATGACAAGCAATCATGAGTGAGCTATTGGGAAAGGGCCAGTGCTGGGACTCGAAGTACTGTATGTTTTCCACTTCCAGGCCCACTTCTTCTGCAACTTCTCGCTGGACAGCCTCTTCCACATTTTCACCTGCAAGCACTCAGATTAATTCCAGACAGCCCTGGAGCAAGAGAATTGTATATTATCTATCTGCATCATGATGGCCCACACTTCTGGGTGCTACCCAAGCTCAGTTCCCTGAGTATAGCATGTGCTCAAGTCTAGTGGGCTGGTTGTAATGCAGGTGAGTGTAGCAATGGGAGAGGTTACTGCTGCCTCCTCTGTGTGACAGGGCTACTTGTCACCTCCAGACTTTACCCCGTAAGCTAGAAGAGAAGACAGCATAAAGGAAGCTAAGTGTGGGATTCTAGTTACCATTGTGTGTGCTGAAAGACTCAGGGAGAAGTACATGAATGTAATTTGTTCAAGAGAAAATAAAGATGGCTGACAGCAGGGCAGACAAATGGATAGATGCCTGTGGGAGAGAAGAACAGTAAAGATTACAGCTGAGGTGATGGGTGTAGGGACGCTCACTGTATAATTCTTCCAGTTATGCTGCACGTTCCAAATGTTGACTCCTGCTCTGTAGGAAAGTTACTTACAATTCCAGGACAGTTTACTGTTTGTGACTAGAAGCATGAAATCAACAGAACGAATGTGTTTTCTCTTCCACTGCCACCTGTACCTCCTCCCCTAAACTCCTTACCTATATCACAGAATCCTGCCAGGGCAGAATACAATCCCTTGGGAAAGGAGCTTTGGCGGGCGAGCAGGCACCGGGCCCCATCTGACACCAGTGTGATCACCACAGGGGCCATCTAGGAAAGCAGAATGGAGATTGAGATGCTGGCGCTTCAGGCCTAGAAGGCAAGAGGAATGGGCAGTTACCGAAGCCTTTTGAGCACACAGGCTCTCCCCCCCACACGACAGAGTGGCCACAGCCTTCTTGGACTGTTTTTAATTTTCTTTTCGTTTTACATAGCAAATTCCAGGAGAGCCAGGGCTAAATAGAGAGACCCTCTTTCAAAAAACAAAGAGAAAAAAAATTGTTTTTGAGGCAGGGTCTCTCTAGATAAGCCTGGCTGTCCTGGAACTCACTATAGAAAGCAGACTGGCCTCAAACTCATGGAGATCTGCTCACTTCTGCCTCCTAAGTGCTGACCACAATGTCTGGCTGTTTATTTTTATTTTAAATGGAGGAGTGTTTTGCCTGCATGTGTATATGCACAGGCCTGATGGCTGAGGAGGCCAGAAGAGGGCACTGGATCCCCTGCAACTGGAGTTATGCAGGGTTGTGAGCTGCCATGTGGATGCTAGGACTTGAACTCGTGTCCTCGGGAAGACTAGCCAGTGCTCTTAACTGCTGAGCCATCTCTCCAGCCCTTTGTTTTGGTTTTCGGAGAGTATGTCATGTAGCCCAGGCTGCCCTCACTTCCCAAGTACTGGAATTACAAGGGTGTTCTACCCCAATTGGTCCCACCTGTGGGTAGTAGATGATCTTATTAGAAGGGCACACTCGCTTGCTGCCTGCCATGTTCTTCTTGGTGGGCCGCCCACTTTTGCTGCAGAACTGGTGACCATCATGCCAGCGGAGAAGAGCCTGAGCCTGCAAACACAAAGGTGGGTCTGGCTCTAGAGAAAGGTATCTGGAACAATCGTGAGGAAGTCTTTTTCTAGCTCACCTATTTCAAAAAAGTTCCTTAGTTGTGTTACTAGCGGTGGGGAAGCGGTACATGTGCCATGGTGCATGATGGGTCAGAGGAGAGCTTTGTGGAGCCGCTCCTCCCCTTCCACTTTTACAGGAATCACCTCAGGTCAGCAGGCTTGTATGGCAAGCATCTTTACCCGATGGGCCATCTCACTGGTAGCTCACCTCCTTCAGGCTTATTAGAAGAAGGAAATGATCTAAATATATTTTTTAGTATCAAAAATCTAAAAGAAAGCATATTTTATGTAATATTTATTTATTTATTTATTTATTTATTTATTTATTTATTTATTTATTTATTTATTTATTTGCAGTACTGGGAATCTACAGCTTCACACACACTAGAAAGTAATTTTCAATTAAGCTATATCCTTAGCCTACAAGGTATTTTGAAATGCATTATGTATTGTTTAAAACACAAAATATACAGCAATATAATACACACCTATGAAATGTGATCCAACTTAAAAAGAAAACATTTTAATTTCCATTATAATTAAGCATTTCTTTCCTACTTATTCATCCTCAATGAGGTTGTGATTTTTTTTTAACTGTGTGTGTGTGTGTGTGTGTGTGTGTGTGTGTGTAGGTCAAAGGACAATTTTGGGAACCAGTTCTTGCCTCCACTAGATGAGGGTCTCATTGACTTTGCTGTGCAGAGTGCTTCAGGCTAGTGGCCCTGAACTTTTAGCCATTCTCTTGCTTCTGCCTGAGATCTTGCCGTAGGAGTCCTGGATCTCAGAGGCACCGCATCACAGCATCCCGGGACGGAACTCCGTCAGGTTTATGCATACTGTGCTCTCACTCATTGAGCCTTTCCCCAGCTCAAGCTGTGATTTTCTTTTCTTTTCTTTTTTTTTTTCCAACTAAAGAAGTCTCGGGTTTCTTTTTAATTAGAACAGGCAACTAAACACCACAGCAGCCAGGTGTGTTGGAGCCTGTGCATAGATGCCTGCAATCTCAGTTGGGGCAGTGGAGACCACAGCATCAGGGGTTCAAGGCTATCCTCAGCTATATAGTAAGCTGAAATCCTGGGCTACATGAAATCCTTTAAAACAAAATTAAAATAAACATTAAGGGCTGGTATGATGAGCAGTCTTGTCAATTTGGTAGGATTTAGAATCCCCATGGAAATAGACCTCTGAGTGTATCTGGGCTAGGTGAACTGAGGTAAGAAGAGCCACGCTGATGTGTCTACACCATTTCATGGGCTGGGGTCCACCTCCTGACTGTGGATATAATGTGACCACTGACCTCCAGCCACCATGACTCCCTTCCCCACCCATGATGGACAACACCCTCAAGTTGTGAGCTGCTTTTGTGTTATCACAGAAGTAGAAAAAGCAATTAATATGCCTGACATGTAGGCAACTGGGAGTTTAATCCTAGCTAACCAGTAGTGCAAGGACATGCTTATAATCCTGGTAATTTAGAAGCAGAGGCAAAAGGACCACAAGTTCAAGGTCATCTTCAAGCCAGCCTGGAGTAGATAAGACTCTGCTTCAATAAATAACTAAATGATAGATAGATAGATAGATAGATAGATAGATAGATAGATAGATAGATAGATAAAATGGGCTCAGAGGTTAAGAGCACTGCTTGCTCTTCCAGAGGTCCTGAGTTCAATTCCCAGCAACCACATGGTGGTTCACAACCCTCTATAATGAGATCTGGTGCCCTCTTCTGGTGTTCAGGCAGATCATTGTATACACAATAAAATAAATAAATCTTTTTTTAAATAAAAATACATAAATAATAAAAATGTAAAAAAACAACATCAAAAACAAAGTAACTGAAGGAACTGAGGATGGCAGGGGTGGCTCCGTTTTGTTTCTCAGACTTTATCTTAAGTTGACTGACCTTGGAGTGACTTGACCCCCACCTTCAGGTTCTGAGAAGGGCCACGTGCGCCTCCACCCTGCAAGTTGTCTTGGATACCACAGAATGTGTAAATAGATAACTATAATCAGGCCTCCACCCCACAGGTTGTCATAAATACCACAGAATATGTTAGTGGGTCCTCCACTCCACCCAGCAGGCCATCATACAGTTATCTTGGACATCTGTCGGTTTGGCCAGGTGGCTTGGAACAATTAGCCTAAAGGTCATCTTGGTTGCTGAACCCCCCACCCAAAGCTTACCCTTCTCTGTAACTGCAAGGCTTGGAATTTCCCGATTGCCGTTTTTCCTTTTAAAAACTCTGCCTCCCTGAGAGGGGCCTTACTTTCTAACCTGCTACATCAGGGAAGAATGTCGGCCTGAGCTTAAGCTTGAATAAAGATCCTAGTGTGATTTGCAATGGATTCGACTCCTAGTGGTCTTTTGGGGTCTCTTGAATCAGGCACAACAGTAACAACTGAAATCTAAAGCTGTGAGAACAAGTTATTAAGGCAAAGTAAATTATTTCTCATGTTTAAAAAAACCACAATGTGTATTATGCTGTGAAGTTAAAAAAATATTTGTGGGGTTGCCTGAAGAGATGGCTCAGCAGCTAAGAATTCATACAGCTATTGCAGAGGACCAGAGCTAAGGTCCTAGCACCTATGACCTATAATCAGCCATTCACAATCACTCATAGCAAGCTAGTGCCCCCTTCTGGCCTCTGCAGACGCCTATACTCATGCATACACCTACACTCAAGTATACATGCACACGCAATTATAAATACAATCTTTTAAAGACATTTAGGAGACTGGTAGACCCTGTTGCCATGTTCTTAGGAGGTTAACCTTCACAGTAGCTCTGCTAAAAGCAAAACAAGGAACAATGCACTATCTTTTACAGTATAAGCTACCTTTCCCAGAACTCTGCTGCCCTCTGCCAAGGTGTAGGAAGGTCTGTGATCTGTGAGAAACCATGTTACCCCAAGATCATATGCACATGAGTACTTGCCCATGCACACATCTTTGAATACTTCCTATAGAACTGAGAAACCGAAACTACCGTGAACAGCAAGGAGGAATCCATGGAGTCCAGCTGGAAAACAGCCTGCCTCAGCTTGATGAAAGAACCTCTGAGCTCTGCCTCCATTTCAGATTTTGGCAAGGAGGCTAGAAAATTAGAAAAGAGAATGTAATTAAACAGGTGTCCAGCTTTGCCTCTGGGCAGCCCATCCTGTCAGAACACTGCTCCCCAAACTTGCCAGAGAGACTAGTCCAGGCATTTGGAAAATTACATAGATTCCCAAGCTTCTAACTGGAGAGACAGAGAGAGAAAGAGAGAGAGGACGGCAGGAGAGGGAGAGATGGAGAGAGGGAGGGACAGAGAGAGGAAAGGAAGAGAGAGATGCATGTGCACTTCATGGAATAGCTGTTCTGGGTCCCAAACCTGAATTTTGAAACACTAAAAAAAATTTTAAACAAGTATCAAGTGACTCTTAGGTTAGTGAACTAAGTCATTTATTCTGGTAATTACTGAAATGAAGAGCCAAGAACAGCAGACCCTGCTACTGGGAAATGCTGCTGCACGTCCACCACCGCTACATTTATACTCCAGACACTGAAGACAGAAGCAAAGCAGGGCAGGACCCATTAACCTGGAATCGCCTGACTCTACAGCACAGGGTGAGAACCTGGAGTTACTCCATGGGGACATGCCTATGAAAAATGATACCATGATGTTGTTTGTTTTTGAGACAGAGTGTTGCATAGCCAGGTGGCGTCAAGCTTTGTGTAGATAAGGATGATTCTTCCTTCTCCCTTTTCAAGTGCTGGGATTACAGGCATGAACTAGCGTGCCAAGCTTTTGCTCTATTTTGTTTTTGTTTTTAAGAGGGGGATTCATTATGAAGGCTAAACTGGCCTAGAATTCAAAATTCTTTGGCCTCAGCCTCTTCCAAATACTGGAATTACATACTGCTATACCCAGTTTTGAAGACATGAATTTTTAAATGCCTATTAAATAGTTAAGATGTAAATTTGTATAAATGTATGGGGAATAATAAAATAAGCAAGTAAGTTCCCACCACTTGGAAAGAAATCATAACAACGCCCTTGATTTTCAGCCAGGTAAGACAGTGCATGCCTGTTCCCAGCACATGGAAGGCAAGACTGGGTTTGGGGCCAACTGGGGCTATGTATATAAAAAGTTCTGGGCCATCTAAAGTTTCATAGTGATGATAGTGGATAATGGTGTTTTATTCAAAGAGAAAAGCTGATGAAATTTTTGTATATGTAAAATCTTTCTTGAAATGGTGTTACACAAAACCCTAAAGTCTGCGAGCAGCAGGGAAGCGCCTACCAGGAAAAGGCACCTACCGCCAATGAAGGAGGTACCACTCAGACCTAGATCTAAAGCAAACCACGCTTCCCGCTGGCTGGAGCATCCAATCAGCACTGAATCTTCTATTCTTTGTGAATCTTGTCCAAACTTACCCAGCAGCCCTTCCAACTCTAAACAATGAAAGAAAAGGGAGAGAGAAAAAGTGAGACTCAGATTTTAGTCACATCACTGCAGCCACGTGAGACCCACAGGAAGTACTCAGAGTACACAGTTGCTCCCTGTTGTCTGTTACAGACCAACTCTCACATATCACAAGTTGCATGCTTTCAAATCCTTTACATAAAATAAGGTAGTATTTGGCAATACTTTAAATAGCTCTTAGTTGCTTAAAGCATCAAATTACAATACAAGTATATACACAACCGTTTTAAACTGTGATTTAGGGAATAATGACAAGAATGAACATCTGACCATGTTTAGCATAGCATAGTCTTGTTTTGTTTTTTTCCGGTATTTACCCTCAACTCAATGGTTGAATCATTTTTTTTTTTTCTTGCAACTGAGATTGAATCTAGGAACCTCAATGTGGTGGACTAAATAAGAATGGCCTTTGTGGCCAGGTGGTGATGGTGCATGCCTGTAATCCCAGCACTCAGGGAGGCAGAGACAGGCAGATTTCTGTGAGTTCGAGGTTAGCCTGGTCTACAAAGCGAGTCCAGGATAGCCATGCACTACACAGAGAATCCCTGTCTTTAAAACAACAACAAAAACAAACAAACAAACAAACAAAAGAATGGTCCTCATAGGCCCTATGTTTGATACTTGGTCCCCAGTTGGTAAAACTGTTTGAGCAGGATTAGGAGGCGTGGCCCTGTTGGAAGAGTTGTTACTGCAGGGTGGGAGGCTTGCTGTGTGTGTGTGGGGGGGGTACAGCAGGGCTATGAGGTTTCAAAAGCCCATGCTCTTTTCACTGTGTTCTCTGTCTCCTGTTCTCAAGATGTAAGCTCCAGTGCCATGCCTGTCTGCCTGCCACCATGATGCTCTCATCCCTCTGACAAAGTAAGCTCAAACTCACTCTTTCTTCTGTATGTTGCCTTGGTCACGGGTTTTATCACAGCAACAGGAATCAACACATGTTAAGTTCTACACCACTGAGTTGCATCCCCCAGCAGTCAGTTTTAAGAAATATTTTCGATTCACGCTTGAATCTCAAAAATAAGACTCCCAAATCCAGAGGCTTAGATCACTAGTTGCATATTCTGAAATGCGTCTCAAAATTGATTTTATTCATTTTTGACCTAGTCAAAATCAAGTTAAGATACAAATCTTAAACTATGCAACTCTGCAGTTTCCTGGGACTAGAAATCACTAGCTTAAGGCAAAGCTGGACAAACCTTCTCTGTAAAGAGATACCAAGTATTTTATAGTTTATTTATAGTTTTATTATATACATTTTTATTATATATATATTGCTATCGTAGCATAAAAGCAGTTGGGCACAGTATGTCTAGGAATTAATGTGGCTGTATTATGACACAATTTTATTTACAAAATGGGAAGCAGGCCTTTCCTATTTGAACAGCAGTTTCATGGACCTCTAAGGGATTTTTGGTTGTTTGGGGGTTTTTTTGTTGTTGTTTTTGTTTTTGGTTTTGGTTTTTGAGACCAGGTTTCTCTGTGCATAGCCTTGGCTGTCCTGGACTCACTTTGTACACCATGCTGGCCTTGAACTCACAGAGATCCACTGCCTCTGCTCCCTGAGTGCTGGGATCAAAGGTGTGTGCCACCAGGTCCAGCTATGGCACTCATAGTTCATATCACCACCAAGAATACCTAACTAGCAATTCAAGTTCATATGAGTTATTAATTAGCAGAAACAATTATGTAAGCTTGAGACTCAAGAGCTATTTGAAAAATCTGAACTCTGAAATGTAAGGATAGTTTTTGCAACTACCTGAATTCCATCTAGTGGCCCAAGACTCATCTACTCCACTGGTACACTTTGACCTTACCTGCTCGGCTAAGCCGGGGGACCAGGTATCGGTGTCCTGATGCCTGTAGCAAAGGATCCAGGTCATGAAAGAGGTAAAACGCTCCTGTCTGCTGAGCTCTCCTGCAGGCCTCATCATCTTCCTTCAGTTCAAATAAATATCTATATTTTGGAAATAAGCAACTTTATTTACATATTTAGGCTAAATGTGATGACTCAGTGGGTAAAAAGTGCTTGTGGTCAAGCCTGACAACCTAAGTTCAATTTCCAGAACCCACATGATAGAAGGAGAGAATGAAGCCCTTCACATTATCCTCTGACCTCCACATGCATGCCATGACACATCCAGATACAACCCAAGTTAAATAACCAAGCCAGCATAAATAAAACACACTTAGTCATTTGTCTATCCCTTCATTTGGGGGGGACTCTTTCTAACTCTCCTACAGTTTTATGTATCAGCGTATATATTACAGAACTGAGGCCTGAACCCACAGACACGCACATGCTAGGCAAGCTCCTTACTGAGATCAGTTCTCTTCTCAGCATTTATTACTAAGTTGTCCTGGCTGGTCTTGAACTCACTCTGCAGTCCAGCAAGGCCTTGAATATAATTATCCTGCTTCAGTTTCTAGTGTGATTACAGGTCTGTGCTGAGGTGGCTACAGACAACCTCATCCTGTCCTTCGCCTTGCTGCTCCTTCTGTACCACTGTACCATTTGTTTATCTGTCTCTCCAAGAAGACTGTAAGCTATTTAAGGACAGGGTCTGCTAGTCTTGGCTTTTCATCTCAGTAACTAGCAGAAAAAAATGGCTTAATTCTTAGTATTTATTGACTTGAACTGGCAATAAATACTTACTGAACTAAACCTTGAGGAACTTTGCCAGTGAGGCAAGAATTTGCAGGCAGTAGACTGAAAGAAAAATGAGCCCAATGATTAAAAATCTTAGCACCAAGCACCCACACATGGGAGCAGGCTGCATCGCCTCAGACAACAAACATTGTGCCTTCAGGGATTCATTCAGGCTAGGGAAGACAAAGGCACACATCTGATATCCGTGCACCCTTGTTCAGACATGAACTCTTTTAGCTCCTTCACTGTACTGGAGGGGCCACTGGAAAAGCCCATTCTTGTCCTAGCTAATTCATAGTGACAATACTATCTGTAGCCCAGAATTAAAATATGGACGAAGTATCTTGGGTGGTGGAAGTCTGTCCACAAGCTTTACAAACTGAATCAGAGTCCTTAAGAACCAGTTAGTGACTAAACAGACAGTATCTTGGGGTCTTAATTATTAACCATTTTCTGCCTGTTAAAATCTCAAACCAAGCTAAGGATGTATGTCAGTACTAGAGCACTTGCCTCACATGTGAAAGCCCCTGGCTTTGATTTCCCAGGGGAAAAAAGCCCTAAAACAGACTCTCAAGTTTATGCCATATTTTGACAAGTAACTGCAAAACATGTTTTACAGATGTTTTCTGTAAAATCTGGACATATCTATAAACGCACCAAAGCATGAAAACACATAGCAAAAGAACAAACACCACGGTAGCCATGTTAGAAGCCTCTTCCACCGGTAAAAGGAGTTACAATAAACTCTTTGGAAACAGAGACAAAAGAAACCCAATCCTTCAGGACTTGTGATATTTTAAAACTTATTTTAAGTGACTCTTGCCTCCTGGGGTAAGTAGTCAATATATGTCAAAAAATAGACAAGTGTCAGTTCAAAGTTACCAAACACAAACAACAGAAACGCTGCTGCCTTCAAAGAGAGTTAAGAGTAGGACAGCCTTGGCTTTGCCCTAATGACTCTTACAAGCAAAACACTGATGTGAAGCTCTTCAACCAATGGCCTCACTAGGCCTGGTGAGATCCAAAAGTTCATATAGAACTTTCTTTTCTGTAAAGGACTCAACTCAGTTTCTCCCTTTCATTAAGATACCACAGAAGCCATTATACTGACTGCCACAGCTGAAAGGAGTTATTTTTAAGATTCATCTGATTTTTCTTAAAAGAATTTAAATCATTCTTTAACAAAACAAAGAAAACACTATAATAATAGTGGGTTTTTTTTTGTTTTTTTTAAGGAAACCACCAATAATCCCACTAATCAGAGAAAATTCCTGTCCAGAATTTTGGAATTATCTAAATAGTATTGTGTATCACTATACACTAAAAGGAATAAAGGTAAACACAGAATAATATGCGGTGGACACAAAACCAGTTATACCTATTCACTTGTAGTCTTGTTATAATCTCTTTAAAGACTTATCTATTGTTATTGATGTGAATGTGTTTTGTACTCATGTATGTGTGTATATCATGCGTATGCCTCGTGCCTCTGGAACCAGAAGAGCATATGGGATTCCTTGGAACGAAGGCTAAAAATGGTTGTGAGGTGCCACGCAGGTGAGGGAGCCAAATCTGGGCCTGCTGCAAGAGCAGCAGGTGCTCCTAACTGCTGAGTCTTGGTTCCAACCTTTTTTGTTTTGTTTTGTTTTTTCCCCTATTCTACCTTCCACTGAAGTCTATCTTTTTGGAGGGAAGAAGGGTCTTAGAGTTATCCTTGCTGTTTCAGGAAACAAAAATAAACTAGTCAATATAGTGTTTGTTAAAATCCCACTGAACAGGTTTGCTTTAACATCTTCCTTCCTGTGTATTCACCTAACAATATTACACTGCCTACTGTGTGTGAAGCCACAAGATTCCACAAAGAGAAGTCAGAGTCTTAGCCAGGTGTGACGAGACAGGCAGGCTCCGCACCTGATAGGCTAGAGTGTTCAAGGCCACCTTGAACTATAGCAAGATCCTATCTCAAAACCCAAATAGGGAGAGTGGAGA
Organism: Psammomys obesus; assembly: GCF_907164565.1. Classification (NCBI taxonomy): domain Eukaryota; kingdom Metazoa; phylum Chordata; class Mammalia; order Rodentia; family Muridae; genus Psammomys; species Psammomys obesus. The sequence goes on from NW_026590062.1 coordinate 30,110,362, forward strand.
TGACCCAGCTAGCAAAGTACCTGCTTTACCAACGTGAAGACCCAAGTTTGCATCTGTAACACACACGCGCGCACACACACATTATGGGCAGAGCTCTATAATCCCAGTGCCAGAGAAGCAGAAGTAGAGATGAGAGGATACCTGGCTCAGTGAGCTCTAGGTTCAGTGAGAGACTTCATCTCAAAAAATAGGTGGCGGACTAAAGATACGGCTTGTAAGGAGGCAACAAACTGAAGCCATTTGGAATAAAACTTCCATTTTGAATAGGGGTCAAATAAAGTTTAAGTTCCCAAGATCTCCCTGGGTAACTGACATCCTGCTTGGCAAGCTGAGACATGAATGCCCCGCCACATATGAATAACCCAACCAGTGGGAACAGGATAAGGTACCTACCACAAGAACATGTTCCTAAGGGAATCCCCTACCCTAACTCCTGATTGGTGAGGAAACGTAACTGTAACTTGACGCAGATGTGTGTAGGTTTCAGGCTTAGAGACTCTAACATTCTAGCTGGGAGTGCGGTGTGTGTTGATGTTCAGCTCCGGAGTCTGTTTGGTGGCCCAGGCGCAGCCTGAGTACAGTACATTTTTGACATCTGCTTAAATACTTATTAAGATGAACATTTGAAGACAAAGTCAGCTCCTGAGTCTGTGCTGTTGTCCCTGACTGGTCAGTTTTTGCTACCTAATTCAAATAAAGACCTTGCTTTGCTGGACTCTTGTGCCTGCTTGGGTTGTTTTGAATCTTTGGACCCCAACAGGCTCTGTATTTAAGAGCACTGACTGCTCTACCAGAGGACCTGGGTTCAGTTTGCAGCACCCAGGTGGCAGCTCATAACCATTTCTATGAGTTTCAGAGAATCTGACTCCACCTCTGGCTTCTGTGGACATGGAATACATACATTTCACAAACATATGCAGGCTAAATACCCATACATGAAACTTAAAAAAAAAAATAAATAGTAAGGTAGAGAAGTGACTAAAGACATCTGGTCAACCTCTGCCCCCATGTGTATATGCACACTCACCCTTTCCACATGTGTTGCCATAAATATGTACAGATATATGAAAAAAATACACCTAGACCCTGTCTCAAAACAAAACAGTAACAACAGCAATAACAAAAGAAGACAGTCTTTCCTTCCTGCCTTTCTTCTTCTTTTTTTTTTTTTTTTTGGGAGTGTTTATATAATATGGGCTAACCTCAGATTCTCTATGTAGATGAGAATGATCTTAAATTTCTGATCCTCCTGCCTCCACCATCTACATGCTGGAATTATAGGTGTGCATCACCACTTTTGATGGCCAAAAGGGCAATGTCTTATTTGAGTAGAGCTTATAGTCAAGAGTATGAAACATTTTAATTATTTATAATATAGGAAATTTAATACTGAATGGCTTTCAATTGTAAATAATTTACAGTGGACATTATTATGTGTAATTTTTATTTTATACATTTAATTCTTAATGTGGTGTTCTTAAGCATTTACATTTTACTATTTAATATGCCAAAAATAATCAGATTGGTCAGAACTCACCGTGTCTTAGTGACATAGGTTGACAGCAGCCTATAGCACCAAAAAGATTTCCTCCTGAAAAATGTTCCACAATACAGAGACATTGTTGGGTTCCTAGAGAAAAATTGAGGAGTTTTTTGTTTGTTTCCATCATAGTATGCACTTTAAAGTAATAAATCAACAAGAGAGTCATAGTTTAAGCCAGAATAGAATCACTTTGCATTATCAGGAAAAAAAAACAAAACAACAACAAAAAAACAAGACTCAGGTGAACAGACTTTGACATTGTTTTGTTGTTGTAGGTGTGTGTTTGTGTGTGTGTTTGTGTATGTGTGTGTGTGTGTGTGTGTGTGTGTGTGTGTGTGTGTGTGTGTTTTAAAGATAGGGCATCACTATGTAGCCCTGGCTGACCTCAAATTCTGACTGCCTCTACCTGCTGGGTGCTGGGATTTTAGATGTGCAAAATCACCCCTGGCCTTCATTGCATTTTATCACTAAAAGGATTTCAAATTCCCAGTGCTTATTTTCTTTTTCTTCTTTTTACGAGACAAGGTTTCTTTGTGTAGCCAGACTGTCCTGGAATTTGTAAAGCAGGCTGACCTTGAACTTCCAGAGAAGTTCTCTGCCTGTCTCTGCCTCCCAAGTTCGGGGATTAAAGGCATGGGCATCCACACCTGGCTTATTTTCTAACATACAAAATTGAAACTGTTTTGCTAAATTAGTAAGTTATGAGAATCAGCTAATTAAATGATTAGCAATGCATTTCTTTCTTCCTTACTGTGTGGAGCTCTTGCAGGGAAGTGGTAGCAAAATAAACCATATCTCTCTCCTTCCTCATTCCATGCCTGGATATTAACAATATGGAATAAGTGGAAATGGTGTGTGTTCCTTCTAGAATGACACATTGGCTTCTCCAATTGCTTGAAGACTCCTATGGAAAAGGCAGAGCCATTTGATGGAGTAGCTTGGATCCTTGATTCACATATGGAGAAGCTCACCACCAACCAAAACTCTTCTGCACTGGACTGTTTTTAAGAAATGAACTTTGGTCAAAGTCATATTGGGTAGGGATGGGAGTGGAGTCATGATAGAAGATTTTCATAGCATGCCCGTGGCCTTTGGTTTAATCCCTAGAACTGTATTTAATAATAGCAGAAAGGTTTTGGTTTGCTTTGCTTTGGTTTTTGGTTTTTCAAGACAGGGTTTCTCTGTGTTAATAGTCCTGGCTATTCTGGAACTTGCTCTGTAGACAGCTGGCCTCGGAACTCAGAGATCTGCCTGCTTCTTCCTCTGCTGGGATCAAAGCTGTGTCAGTGCACCACGAATCAGAAAGGCATTCTTAAAAAGGAAAAATTCTTCCACCATATTAAGCTAAAAATAGCTGGATAGTGGTAGCAGTGCACCCTTTAATCTCAGCACTTGGGAGGCAAAGGCAAGCAGGTCTCTATGAGCTGGAGGCCAGTCTGGTCTACAGAGAGAGTTCCCAGGACAGCCAGAGCTACACAGAGAAACCCTGTCTCAGAAAACAAAAAAAGAACCTAAACTTTGTTTGTTTATTATGTTCTGGGGATTGAGTGCAGGGTCTGGCCCATGTAAGCTATGAACTCTACCACTGAGCTATCCCCCTAGTCTCCCAGCATCCCTCAGTCCCCACCTGTAACAGGGCATGGCTGGCATGTCCCACCCTCTACCCTGAACTTTCTAGCCCAGGGGCTGGGCTTCCCTTCCCCAGACATACATTTTGGTTCTCTCTCTCTCTCAGTATCTTTCTCTCCTCCCCTCCCTCCATTTCTCTCTTAGTTTCTCTCTTCCTGCATACACATGCTTATTATCTTAGAGCCCAAACCTGGGAGGAGTTGAGGCCATAGACTGGTGTGCCAAGCTGCTCTTGGTCACATGGGGACTGGGGAGTGATCCTTTCCCCTTTTCTCTCTACCTGACACAATTGACTTTAGACTCCATGAATAATCCTTTCCCAGCGGTCTAAGAAGTGCCACTTCTGGGTGACAGACTTTCTCCACTGACAAAATAAGCCAATTCAAGCTGAATCAAAGTATATAAAGGCAGGTTTGTTGGGGACAGCTCTCTGGTGAGTTCACCAACCTCACAGAAGGGGTTTCAGTAGAACTGCCATGCAGATGGGGGGTAGGAAGAGAAAAAGAGAGTGCATGCACATCGTGGGAAAGAGAAGTGTAGAGAGAGAGAGAGCCAAAATGTCTGGTTATATAGTGAAGAGCATCTGAGGGAAGGGAAACCCAAACCCTGGGCTGGAGAGTTCAGGGTAGAGGGCAGGGTATGCCAGCCATGCCCTGTAGGGACAGAGGGATGCTGGGAGAACCTGGAGGCCAGGTCCACTTTTGTATCTTTAGTAGGCACCTCAGCCGCCTGCCTGGGGTCTGAAACCCAACACAAAATTTCTTTTCAAATTGTGTACCAGTATGTATTGTCTTTCCTGTACAAGGTGACTTGAATTCCACTGAGAAAGTAAAGCCATTAGTACAGTTAAACAACCAACCACCTCTTAACTGTGCCCATGGGAAGCAGGCTTTGACACCAGCCTACTGAGAAATGTTTATAGTTCAGGCCTGCTTCTGGGTTGCACAATTATGAGTCACTGATGACTAATCCTTGAGTAGTTTTGGTTATGATCTATGACCTAGGCAAGGGTAAAATATATTTAGCAACAAAATGTTAGGTACTAAAGTTATACAAGGTCGCTTAAGAAACAAAAATGTGCAGTATTAATCATGTTCACAGAAGGAAGTATATGCTGTGTGGGCTACAACACTCTGATGGTGTGAAGGTGTAATATTAATGGTCTAAAGGTGTGTGTTTAAGGTCAACTTCACTAGCTCATACAGAACTCAGAAATGTACCTGCTCCAATTATTTTAAGGAATAACTATGAATGTGTTAAATAAACTTTCTTTTACCTAAAATTCTACTTCTAAGAGTTTATCCTAGGGAGGAAAGACTATGTTTAAGAATGTTAATAAAAAATTATAGGAGCTGGAGATGGCTCAGCCTTTGAAGACATTGGCTGTTCTGTCCCAGCACCCACATCGCAACCCACAGCTGTCTGTAACCCCAGTCCCACGGGATTCAATGCTCTCTTCTGGCCTCCACAGGTACCAGGGCCACATGTGCCACACAGACATACATGAATACACAAAAGATAAAAATTTAAAGATTGTGATGTTGGGAGCCAGCAAGATGGCTCTGCCACTAAAAGCACTTGCTCTGTGAGCCTGATGACCGGAGTTTATTCCTGGAACCCATGGTGGAATGAGCAAACTGACTCCCCAAAGTTGCCCACTGGCCTCTATATGCATGCTACCACATGCTTGCATCTGCACTCAGGAATTTGCACAGGTGCCCGCTGTCTGTGTGTGTAAAGAGTTATAGTTGAGATGAAATGCTTTTTACCCCAAACGATAAATGCCAAGGCAGGATCCTTATGAACTTCTGTGACATCCAGACACACATTTCTCATCCTGTTCATTTTTCCAGTAGGAATGACTTATAGGACATAAACCGTGACAAAGCAGCCCGGAGCGGTAGAGCACGCCTATAATCCTAGCACGCAGAGGCAGAGGCAGGAGGATCCCTGTTAGTTTGAGGCCAGCCTGGTCTACAAAGCGAGTCCAGGACAGCCAAGGCTACACAGAGAAACCCTATCTCCAAAACAAAACAACAAAAAGTGACAAAGTGTTCATTCTGAATCTTCATGGGTGCCCGGGGAACATCCACTCCACTGTGGACTTCGATGGGCTGCGAACGATGCGAAGCCGAGGAGCCGCCATGATGGAGACTTCACGGTCTCGGGTGCCCTGGGTTATATGAAAAACGTTATGATTTACTTCTAAAAGATACAACCACCACTTCAAAAATTAAGGGAAAAGGCGAGAAACTGGAAATTTCCATTTTTAAATAGCTCTTCAAAAACGTTTCAGAAAATAATCAATATTGAGTGCAAAATGAGTACTCAATATTGAGTGCAAAATGGTCCATTTCCTCCAGATTAGAAAGGTTTATGTTAAAACTTTCAAACTCTGTAACCGAGAGCATCTGCCAGGCTTCGATTACGACTACATCCTGTATGCACTTAGAACAGGTTTTGTTTCACTGTACTCACTGAGTTCTTTCTGAGATGCCTTCTATCCCAAAGGTCTGCCAAACCCTAGAAGTTCCAAACGTTCAAGTTCAAAAGGTTTCTCTCGTCCCTTCCCGGTGGGACTGCTACTTCCGCCACTCTCCCAGAATCCTCCTAAAGATGCACTCTGGGAAATGTAATTTAATCGCTATGTCCTCGCCCTTGACAGTAACTAAAATCAACGTTCTCTGCCCTCCCTCCCCACAAAGCCTGCAGCCACACTTCCCAGCATTCACCGAGAGGTTAGCGATGCACTCTGGGAATTGTAGTTCAGTTTTCAGGTGTGGCGCTGTGACCTTGGATTGCAAAATTAACCTCGGTGTCAAAGCTTATAGTGAAAACCACCACGACCAAATAAAATTCACAGTTTCCAGATCTTCTGGGATAGAGGTGTTGCTTAAATGTTGCTTAGCTGAATTGGTGAGCCCCTCAGGGAGAGACCCCACCTCAATAAACAGAGGTACTCATGGGGGAAGACATTCAATGTCAACTTCACCCTCTACACCTACACACTTGAAAGTGCACCCTATGGACACACACACACACACACACATATACATGCAGAAAACCTTTTTTTTTTTTTTTTTTTTTTTAAAAAAAAAAAGGCTAGAAGTTCCAGGCCTGCCTTTAATCTCTGAGGCAGAGGCGGAAGCAGAAGCAGAACTCTCTGAATTTGAGGCCAGCTTGGTGAACATAATCGGTTACAGGTTATCCAGGGGTGCATACTGAGACCCTGTCTCGAAATAAATAAATACGAGAGGAACTGTGCTTAGGTATATACAAGCTTTTGATAACATTTCTACCTCGATCAATTAGATCAATTCACGTCTGACTAAACGCAATCTCCAGCAAAGCTACTTGGGGCAGCCCACTTCTTACTATGGAAGTTATTTGCGTCTATGAGAAGTCAGCGTTGTAGCCACTCATTCAAAGTATGTTTATCATTAATTTTAAATTTTTGTGTGTGGGTGTTTTGCCTGCAAGTGTGTACACCATGTATATATCCTGTGTCCTTGCAAGCCAGAAGGGGGTGTCAGATCCCTTGGAGCTGGAGTTAAAGATAATTGTTAGCTTCCAAATATGAGTACTGGGAATCAAATTCAGGTCCTCTGGAAGAGAAGCCAGTGCTCTTAGCCACTGATCTATTTCCCTTGTTTCTCAAAATATAATTAATGAGCACAAAAATATTTTTGGATCTATTGAAAGCACAACATACATAAAAAATACCTATCCGCATGTAAACCAAATTCTATAGAAGAAAATAAAAATAAATAAATATACAGATGGTTTGTAAGTGCTGGACTTAAACACGTTAAGATGAGGAATGATTTTGCTATTTTACATAGGATGGTTGGCCTCATTGTTAAGGCAACATTTGAGTAAAGAGATTGAAGGAGGTGACAAGGATAGCCAAGTTAGGATTTATAGGTAGAGACTTACCTCATGCAAAGGCCCTGGGGTGGAAGTGTGCCTGGCGGGTTTAATGAAAGGCTAGGATTGGGGATGGAGAGATAGCACAGTGGTTTAGAGCCTTGGTTGTTCTTCTAGAGGACCTGGGTTTAATTCTAGCTCCAATATGTCAGCTTACAACTTTCTGGAACTCTAGTTCCAAGAGATGGTTTTTCTTCTGGCCTCTGTGGGCACTGCTCAAATGTGGTCCACTGTTGTGTGTGCGGGTAAACATCCATATACACAAAAAAGTAAAATAAAAAGAAAAGTAGGACCAGTCGTGGTATTGGAGATGGGCATTAAACCACATGGACCCTCACAAGTGCTAAGTTCTTACAAAGTCATTAGAATGTTCCAAGAGGGGTAGAATGTCACTGAAGGGCTTAAGTAGAACAAGAGGACTTGACTTACATTTTAAAAGAATCACTGACTGCCAGTTAGACTGTAGGGGGCAACGTTACTAAATCCTGAATGTAATTCATTTATATCTAGATTATTAGAAAAAGAAGAACAGATCTTGTCATTTTGTCATAGCCATTTTATTTTAATGGTGAGAGGAGCAAGTGTGTGTGTGTGTGTGTGTGTGTGTGTGTGTGTGTGTGTGTGTATGTGTGTGTGTGTGGCACTGGTCAACCTTGGGCATCATTCCTCAGGCATTGTCCACGTGGGTTTTGAGACAAAAATCTCTTAGCCTTCACTCTAAGTAGGCTATGATGGCTGGCCATCAAACCCCAGGGTTCCATCTGAATCTGCCTCCCCAGCGCTGGGACTATAAGTGCAGGCCACTGTGCCCAGTTTTGTTTGTTTGTTTGTTTTTTGTTGGGAGCAAAGCCCTGGGACCCTTCCTAAGGGCCTGACCTACCAGATAAGCACTGGGCGCCAGCAGGCCATAGCTTCTTACAACCCATTGTTCCCAAAACTGTTTGCTTTGGGACACATCCGTGACCACCGATGTGACCACCGATGTTATCTTCGGGCCTGGTAACTCTTTAACCCACCTTCTTAGCCTTGGGAACTTCCCACCAAGGGTCTTGGTATTTTTCCACTACTACTCCCCTTTCTCGCCCCTCTCCCCCGCCCTACCAAAACCACGTTTTAAAAGAAACACCAAAGTTCATTAAAAGAGACACTTGACCTGCAACCGTCTGCTTGTGTCCTTTCTCTCTCTCCCCCATCTTTTTCAGGATTGACCCCCTTCGCCCCCACGAATAACTGAGTCCCGCGGGGCGGGACAGAGTGGCGCCCAACGTGAGGGCTCGAAGTACGGGTCTCTCCAGACGGACCCTGAAGCGAAGACCTCGGCCAAGGCAAGATTAGAGGCTCCCGTTCCATCACCCGTGGGACGACAAGAGTCTGGTAAGTAAATGCTTTACATTTCCGTCTAAATTCAAGATGGGGCAATCATTCGTTAAAGAATTAAAGACTTCCCTCAGAGAGAGAGGAATTCGGGTTAAGAAAAAAGACTTAATTAAGTTCTTGGTTTTTGTGTCAGACATTTGTCCATGGTTTGTTATTGATGGGCCAGAGATATGCCAAAAAGTGGGATCAGGTTGGAGCCTGCCCTCTCGAGGACCTTAGAGAAAGAGGTCAAGATAAGATAATAATTGTCCCCCTGTTACTACTGTTAATTCCCTAGCTTTCCCCGTTTTTCCCAAAGAAGGCCCCTAAGTGGGCTGGGGCAAAGGGCATGGATCGGAGCCGGAGCCGGAGCCGTAGCACGGTGAGCAGGAGGAACTGGGACTCTACTTGTCTCCTTCCCACTCCCCTACCGAGGGCCAGGCTTTTGGAGAACTGGGTGGATGAGAACGCCTAAACCCTCAGAGGCCTAAGACCTGCCTCTGCCAGCTGCAGAGCTCAGCAGGACTGCAATTTACTCAGCCCCCTCCCGGCTTCAGCCAGTGTCAGCTTCAGCCAGCTCTCAAACAGAAACCAGAAAGATGGAGCCACTTCTAGTTTTAAAGATTAAATTGTGTTCACTGATAAATTCTGAATTTTTCTAGTTCTGACTTAAAATTATGGTTATGCTCTGTATATATATTTAAATGTTTAAAAAGCAGGTACCGCGGTTGTTTTTTGTCCTTGTCTTGTGTTTTGTTCTTGTATGCCAGCCGTGTCTAAATGTTTCTGTGCAATGTTTGTGCGTGTAGTACCTTCTGTTCTCTGTTCTAAAAATTCCTCAGAGCTCGAGGTGCCTGTATCTGGGTAGCAAGATGTGATCGAGGTGGTCACAGCTGCCGAAGTTCAGGGGGACGCCCCTAACTTCATCAGTATTTTCAATAAATTTGGCCAGCTGGTTAATGTTTCTTTTTGTCTCAATGTCTCTGTGCAGTATTTGTACCTTCTGTTTTCTGTTCTAAAAGGCCTCACAAAACTTGTTTAAAATGTGTGCCTATGTGTTCATTAGATCTATGAACGCATGGGTTACCACGTGGTGTATGAGGTACCTCAGTGCCTCACCACCATCTTGACTTTAACATGTGGGTTATAATTTAACCGCCATCTTGGTATGGGTAAAAAAAAAAACAACAACAACAAAAAAAAAACCTTGGTCAAATAATTCTCATTTCCTTCTAGGTTAAAAGAATGAGTTATTTTAAATTGGCATTGGTTTTAAAAATTAAGTTGTTTACATTGGTAAATTCTGGTTTTAAAATCTGGTTTTGTTAGATTTATGGTTATGCCTTGTGACTTCTCTCCTACAAAAGGGGTATTTTGTTTTGATATTACAAAAACGGGTTTTAAAAAAATGTTTAAATGTTTAAGGCTATAAAATGTTTAAAGTTTATCA